>NW_004444043.1:3467394-3498198 GCF_000243295.1 Trichechus manatus latirostris
GAGACCAGTGGAGTATCTTAGATGACTGCTCACATGCTTTTACGACCTCAGATTCTACTAACCAAAGTAGGACGTAGAACATTTTCTTTATAAACTGTGTTATGCCAATTGAGCCTAAGCTTTTTTTTTTTTCTCTTGTTGTCAGTCTAAGTGGACCACTGAACCATCCTTTTTTCCTGTATAAATGTCTCTATCAAATATTTACATTGACCTGCTTAAAACCTCTTTTCTTGCAGAGAGCTTGAAATAAAGCTTTGACACATGCTTGTAAACAATTTATCTGGAGTTTCTTTTTAAAAAAGTACACAGTTTATCTTAAGACTATTTTTGGGCCCTCTCTTTAAATACAACTTATACATAAATTCATTATCTCATTGTCTTAGTCATCTAGTGCTGCTATAACAGAAATACCACAAGTGGATGGTTTTAACAAAGAGAAGTTTATTTCCTCACAGTCAAAATAGGCCAGAAGTCCAAATTCAGGTCATCAGTTCCAGGGGAAGGCTTTTTCTCTCTGTTGGCCTTCTTCTCTTCAGTGTTCCCCCGGACTAGGAGCTTGTCTGCGTAAGGACCTGGTCCAAAGGACGCGCTCTGCTCCTGGTACTGCTTTCTTGATTGTAAGAGGTCCCCCTGTCTCACTGCTCACTTCTGTCTTTTATATCTCAAGAGATTGCCTCAGGACACAATCCAGTCTTGTAAATTGAGTCCTGCCTCACTAGCACAACTGCCGCCCATCCTCCCTCATTAACATCATAGAGGCAGGATTTACCACACTTGGGAAAATCACACAATACCGGGAATCATGGCCCAGTCGAACTGATACACACATTTTTGGGGGGACATAATTCAATCCACAACACTCATTCATTCTCTCTACACCCCACCTTCTCCTCCCAATTCTCTGTATCCTAGGAGAAGGCACATGCTGATCCTGGAAGGACGAATGGTGGTTCACAGATGAAGGAAGGCAGGGAACAGATAGTATGTTGGGGTGGGAGCTGCATGGAGTTCCATATGACGAAAGAAAAAGGTGAGGTAGAGCATCCTAGGAAGAGCTGAGACTGAGAGAGGCACAACACAGATCATGGAGCATCCTGAAGACTAGCGAACAAGCTTGGATTTTCTGCATACACCAAGAGATGAACTTGACCTTAACCAGGATCTTCTGAAATTCACAAAAATGTACTACATGTGATAGAACTTGTAAAAGCATAGAATTCTTTATCAGTCAGAATAGGCAAGGATATGCTGCAGAAACAAACAATTCCCAAATCTCAGTGGCTTAGAATAACAAAGATTGATTTCTTGCTCATACCACATATCTAACCTGAAATGTGAAGACTCTGATCCCTGTAGTTATCACTCTGGCCCCCAGGATAACAGAAACTTCCCCATTTTATGATGCTGTCATCTCATCACAAGGCCCCCGGGTTTGTTTCAGCAAGGAAGAGAAAATAGGGAAGCATGCAGCAACAATTAAATGAGTATGCTTGGAATAAACGTTTGGAAGCGACAAACTTCTCACATTTCATGGCCAAAGCAGATCACAGAGCCACATACAACTCCAAGGAGGTCAGGGAAAGATAATTTTTTATATTCCTAAAAAGGGAGAAGCATCTGAAATATTGATGAATACTGCAAATGTCCACCCCACATAGCAACGTGGAACAAGGGCAGTATAGTCATATAAAATCTTGGGGAATGTTTTAGATGGTGGTGAAAAAGAGGACTGGATCAACTTCTGTATGGATTTCAGGCTTTTAGGATGGTGGTGTGAGGAGCTTGGTATACCCCTTCCCTAGTGAAACAATAATTTAACTAGTGAAAATTGTTTTTAGAAAAATTATTTTAAGTCTCTATAAATTGTTCTAAGGGCATACAGCAAATGGAGAAACATTTATTCAAGAAAAATCTATATCTCAGTAAAAACATCAAGCGTCTATAGCATTTGAGCAATTGTTTTCATGCCCCTCTCCCAGTTCCATGTGACAGAAGCTCTATTCCAGGAGGGTTCAGCCAAGAAGATGAGAGCTGTTTTCCTCACAGGGCTACAGTTTTGCTCTTGGAGGGGCAGAGTACCAGAGTGTTTTATCCTCTCCAGCCCTGTGATTCAGAAGTGCTATTTTGGGCAACTGTGGTGGAGCTCCCTTTCTTTACTCACCCAGCTCTCTCTTGTGAATGAGAGCGCTGCCCAAGGAATGATAGGCCAAGGATACTAGGGCCCCAAATTTCCCTAGTCCAGTGCACTTGTAGGGTGGAGGTTCCATGCCGGGATGGCAAGATGAGAAGATCCGGGACTATCAGCCACAAATATACAGCATCCACCTGTAGAGCAGAGATCTCGCTCCAGGATAAATGAGTCGCTGTCCATGTTCCCAGCTCTAACACTGTGGCACAGAGGTTCTGCCTCAGGGAGGGGCAGGCTGTAAGGATGGGGAGCTCCAAGGCTTTGCCTGAAAGAACTGACTTGATTTGGAATAGAGTGTGAAGAAGTTCATCCCTAAAGACATTGTCAAGAACAATGGAGATCTCGGTGGTGAGCAATTAGGGGGAAGGGACATCTGGAAGCTCCATAGTACTAGTAAGAACAAGTAAAATACCAGATAGAAAAGAGACAGCCAAGAATAGCCTTCCTGGGATCACACTTCCTGGGACCCAGAGGCTATACTAAGCTATACCCACTCAAGAACAATCAGAGAAGGTTGTGGGACAGACTTGGAAGCATTCTCCAAACCACACATATCCATCAATAAATCATGGAAAACTTGCTGGAAGACTCAAGAGGCTTAAGCACAACCTCTGGCCAACCTCAACAGTAAGCTATTCTCACCAAGGGGTGACTCCTAGGAAGCCAGGCTTAAAAATAAAATCACATTTATCCCTGACGATCTGGACAATTGTGTGCATGCTCCAAACTGCACCCTCTCAGAAGTTCCCAGGAAGAGATTCCCTGAGATACTAGTCCTTGGCTGAACATGAGACAAAATTGTAAACTCCCTGAAATGTGAAAGCAGGCTCTAAGCCACATACAGACATCCAATGGTCAGGGTAAAAACCTAACTGGCTAAGGGAGCTAAAGCACAACTTTTGACCAATATGTGGTTTATGCTGACCCAAAGACATCCTCTAGGAAGCCAGGCTAAAGGACAGAAACAAGGGGGAAATGTAATGAGCAGGAACATCAGAAGATTCATAATGTGGGGAAAATCGACTTCACAGCATTAGTCCAGTCAAGTCATGAAACAAACAAATGACCAAACAAACAAATAGCACCAAAACAACAAAACTCAGAGAGTGAGGATTAGTACCCAGAGTTGCTACAATATGTTATCTAAAGTGTCCAGTTTTCAACAAAAAAATTATAAGGCATACAAATAAACAGTAAAGTGTGACCCATACATGGGGAGGGGAGGGGCGTGGGGTTTGAAGGGCTCAGATGTTGGACTTAGCAGACAAGGATTTCAAAGTAGCTATCGTTAGTACGTTCAAAGAACTAAAGAAAATCATATTTAAAGAATTGAAGATACAATAACAATAACTTAACAAGTAAAGACAGAAATTATAAAAAAGGAACCAAGTAGAAATTCAAAAGTACAATAACAAATGAAAAATTCACTAGAGACTAGAGAGTCTCAACAGTAGATTTGACCTGGCAGAAGTATCAGTGAACTTGAAGACAGATCAATAGAGACCGTGCAATCTGAAGAACAGAAAGCAAAAAAAGTAAAATAAACAGAGCTTTAGAGAAACATGGGACACCATTAAGCACACCAAGATATGTATACTGGAAGTACCACCACAGAAGGTAAAGAGAAAGGGACAGAAAAAATACTTGAAGAAATAATGGCTGAAAAATCTCTCATAGTTAATGGAAAACCCTAATCTAAACCCTCGAGAAGCTCAACAAACTCCAGGAAGGACAAATGCAAAGAGACCCACACCCAGAAACGTTATACTTAAAATGCTAAAAACCAAAGAAAAGAAGAACACTTAAAAGTAGAAAGACAAAAACTGCTCATCACATAGAAGGAAATAGACTTATCATCAGAAACAAACAGCAGACTCACCATCAGAAAAAATGAGGACAACATCTTCAAAATGCTAAAAGAAAAAAATTGTCAACTAGAAATCTTATATCTAGCAAAGCTATCTTTCAAAAATGAAAACAACCTGCATCCATTGCTTATTGGAATGAAAAATGGTGCAGCTGCTTTGGAAAACAGTTTAGCAGTTCCTCAAAGTGTTAAGTATGGATCATATAACCCAGCAATTTCCCTATTAGGTATATACCACAAGAGAATTAAAAACACATCTCTACACAAAAACTTGTACAAGAACACCATTATATTCATAATAACCAGAAAGTGGGAAAAATTCACATGTCCATCAACTAACGAATGGATAAATCAAATGTTGTATGTTCATACAATGGAGCATTATTCAACAATAAAAAGAAATGAAGTACTGATACGTGCTACAACATGGATGGACCTTAAAAACATACTAAATGAAAGAATCTAGTCACAAAGAACTACATATTATATGATCCAATTTGCATGAAATGTCCAGAATAGGAAAATCCATAGAGACAGAAGTATGTTGGTGGTTGCCTAGGGTTTGGGGAGTTTGGAAGGAATGGTGAGTGACTGCTAATGGATATGGGGTTTCTTCTCAAGGTGATAAAAATATTCTAAAATTGATTGCGATGGCTATACAACTCTGTAGACATACTAAAAACCTTTAAACTGTGTAATTTAAATGGGTGAATTGTATGGGATGGGAATTGTGTATCAATAAACAGTTTAAAAACTATGAAAGATATATACAGACATTCCCAGTTCTGTTTTGTTTTTTTTTTTTTAAGTGACAAAATTCATGGATAGCAGACCTTTTTAAAAGAAATACTAAACTAAGTTCTTTAGGTTAGCCGAAAGGTAGTGACGTCACACAGTAATTAGAATCCACGTGAAAAAACAGAGATGTCCAGTAAGGGTAATTACACAGGTAATGAAAAAAGACATTATGAGTATGTATTTCTTTTTTCTTCTTCTTCTTCTCTTTGCTGATGTAAAAAGCAGTTGTATAAAAGGGAGGAATCCATGTGTGCACTTTCACCCACATGAAGCCAGAATGACCGTCTTGAATTTTAGCTGTTCGTTTAGACTAGTTCTGTCCAACTTCCAAGCTGTTTCCTGATCCTGAGATTTCCTGGCCTTGGTTAGGGCTCATGGAGCCCCACTGGCCTGCTGAATTTGGCATTATTCTACCGCTACCAACTCCTAAAATGGAAACCAAATAATTATTTTTGAGGCACTTTTAATTGCTTTTGCCGTTGGTTGAGAAACTGCGTATGTTCCCTGCTGAAGAGGTAGGGGGGCTTATCTAAAGGCTAATCACACTTTCTAAATGACAGAAATGTTTGGCTGGACTTAAAAAATAAAGGTTAAGGATAAAGGTACATTTCTCAGATTTAATCCCCTTGGCCTTTGTTCTTCCCTGTGCTGCACAGAAATGTTTTTTAAAGCAAAGGTCAGCATCTGTCTTAGAACTGACCAGGTCCACATATAAAACAATCTGGCTAGTTTTTGTTTGTTTGTTTAATGACATCACAGTGAACCGGTTCCAAACTGTCTTCATTAGCAGCCCTAAGTGTTGGGTGTCTTGAGAGGAGAATTATTATTGACTTTGCCTAAATTGTGCCAGCTGTTTTGAGATGCATGGTTGCTCATGACTAATTATGATGGGGATCCGTAGTGTCTTTTCTCATCCAGAGAGCAAATGAGGTCTGTGTATTAATATGAGAGTTTTACGGTTCCCACGTTCTAGTGTCGTTTGCTCTAGAATCTAAAGGGGATCCAATACAACTCTGTATTCTGTAATGTGTTTTGTATTAGCAGCAGAGGGTTCTAAGAGTTTGATTATCCATACGCCATTCCCTCACCCTGTGCCTCTAACTCCAAGTTGTTTAATTCCCTTGAGTTGTTGTTACCAGAAGGCCAAGGGGTGTGGATGGGGCTAAAGGCACTGTTGAGACTCCTCGGGAAAGAACTCAAGTGGGGTCTTCCACCATGAGTTGGGCTATCTACTGGAGAGGGCGCTGGTGCCCAGGAGGGAGGGCGAAGGGCAGCAGATTTGGTGAGAACGAGGTGTTTGATGATCTGTAGACCCAGGGTGAAGTTTAAAGCTGCCAATTCTCCTTGAACCCTGGAAGGTTGAGGGAAGCGTACAGAATGAGTGAGCTGAGTCTTTCCTCACCAAAGATGGGAGAATGGAGGGAAGAGCAGGAAACTTCTACAGAGATTTTATCCAGGTGTTTCAAGAGGGAGTTAACAGCCAGCATTCCGATTAAGAGACCCTGTGCAGGAGTCCCTGGGTGGTGCAAACTGGTAAGTACTCAGTTACTAACTAACCAAAAGGTTGGAGGTTTGAGTCCACCCAAAGGCACCTTGGAAGAAAGGCCTGGTGATGTACCTCTGAAAAATTGGCCATTGAAAACCCTATGGAGCACAGTTATACTCTGGCACACACGGGGTCGTCATGAGTCGGAATCGGCTTGATGGCAACTGGCTTTTTTGGTTGTATGTTTGGTGCTTTCACTGCATGCAGCAGGATTCCTCCATTACTGACATTCCAGCACCAAGACGAAACCCAGCAAGCTCACAGAGAAAAACAGCTGCCCACCTGAGTGGCCCAGGAGCCACCTCAACCAGGCTGAACACATACAAAGGAGAGAGTGCTGCAGGAGACCAATGAACACCTGAATAAAATGTCATGTTTCTGGATAATCTACTTCTTGGTAGATACCAGTAGTGCCCCCATATCTACGGTTTTGATTTCCACGGTTTCAGTTACCTGTGGTCAACCGCGGTTCGAAAATGTTGAAGGAGTATGTAGCATGATAAAATCTCACGTCGTCCCACTCCGTCATTCACATAAGTTTTATTATAGTATATTATTATAATTGTTCTATTTTATTATTAGTTATTGTTGTTAATCTCTTACTGTGCCTAATTTATATATTAAACTTTATCACAGGTATGTATGTGGAGGGCAAAACAGTATATGTAAGGTTTGGTTGTATCCGCGGTTTCAGGCATCCATGGGGAAGAGGGGGGTCTTGGAACGTATTCCCAGTGGATAAGGGGACAATACTGTATATAAGGGGACCCTGGTGGCACAGTGGTTAAGAGCTCGACTGTTCACCAAAAGGTCGGCATTTCGAATTCACCGGCCGCTCCTTGCAAACTCTATGGGGCAGTCCTACTCTGTCCTATAGGGTCACTGTGAGTCGGAATCAACTTATCAGCAAGTCTGGTCTTTTGGTTTTCGGTACCGCACTTAAGAGGAACCCCAGCATAGGGACACCGGCCTGCTGAGTGTGCTCCCACAAGCAGAAAACCTTCGTTTCACAGGCTTAGCAAGCGGTTCCAGTCTCACACAGCAGCAACCATGGAGGTTAGCATTTTCACCTCCTCCATGACACCTCAATAGCAATTTCTTGGGAAAAAGAAACAAAGACTAGCACACAGCAAGTCATGTCTAATTTTCTTTTTGGCTTTTCCACTTGCTTAGAAGAATAACAAAATGTTCCCTATACCTTTTCAGGAACAGATGGCTTGCTCTGATAATGTTTGTGCAATAAAGTTGAAGTTTGGTTCCACATTCAGTGTACACCTCCTGCCCTGCCACCGAGACCTAGTGAGAACATTGCTGGACATGCGTTTATGGCTAACTAAACCAAAAAAGCAGGCCAGTTGCCGTCAGGTCAGTTCTGACTCATGGTAACCTGTGTGTGTCAGGTAGAACTGTGCTCCACCGGGTTTTCAATGTGTGTTTTCAGTAGACCACCAGTCCTTTCTTCCAAGGCACTACTGGGTGGACTCAAACCACTAGCCTTCCAATTAGCAACTTAGTGTGTTAACCGTTAGCACCACCCAAGGACTCCTAAGGACCTGAAAATTCAAGGATTGATTCACACTAGTGAAGGTGGATATTTGCCTTATCACAGTTAATGGAACAGTATCCATGGATCATGGAGCGAGAGGAGAACAACTTTAGAATTAACAAATGCACTGACTTTATGTTACTTTCTGAGCAACTTTACAAGTGTGATCTCACTTGTTTTGTTTTGCTTTTCTGTGAGATCCATGGGAGAAAGGTGATCTTATTCCTATTTAAGATACACTGAAGTCAATGGTCACTATGAGTTGGATTTGACTTGATGGCAATGGGTTTTCTTTTTTTTTTTTTAAGTCAGTGGCATTGGATCTGGCCCCTGCTCTTCCATCTACGTCCTTAAACCCTGTAATAATGACAACCAGTGAATTCTTTTCATGCCTAGGCACGCTCCTGCATCACACCTCATCGCTGACCAGGCAGTGGTCAGTTAGAAGATCTGATTGGAGACTCTCTTTAGTCCCTTCATTTCTTTCACATTCCTTCCTGTCATCTTCATCCCTGAAGGCCCTCCCTTCACCAGGAGCTCCTCAGATGGTCTGTAGGGTCTCTGGTCTCAGTTGCTTGGAGCAGTCCCCCTGGCCAAGCAGGCTCTCCCGTTGGTTCCAGCCTGTCCGCAATGTTCAGACCCAGAGTTTTATCGATTGGTTTATGTATTTGTTCACTAGGGCTTTTATAACAAATCACTACAGACTGGGTAACTTAAAACAATGAAAAGTTATTCTGTCACAATCCAGGAGACCAGAAGTTCCAAATCAAGGTATTGGCAGAATTGGTTTATTCTGGAAACTTTCAGGGAAAAACTATCCCTTGCCTCGCTCCTAGCTTCTGGTTGCTCCCCCAGTCCTTAGTGTTCCCTGGCTCCAGTCACTGCCTTCATCTTCACGTCACCTTCTTCTCTGTGTCTCTCTGTGCCTTTTCTGTCTCTTCTAGGGACAGTCTCAATGGATTTATAAGGACACTGTCACCCCAACCGTAACCCAGTATGATCTGATCTCAATTCTTACCTTAATTACATCTGCAAAGGCCCTAGTTCCAAATAAGGTTACATTCTGAGGTTCCAGGTGGATGTGAATATTTGGGGGGACAACTAATTCAACCCACTAGTGTGGGAAGAGCTTTTTGAAAAAAGGTTTGTAGCATGGGGGAGCCATAACAGGGAAATCAAAGCAGAGAAGGAAATGAACTTGTTCAGGAGGGGTGGAGATGTGGTACCACAGGGGTTCCCCCACTCGTTGGTGGCCTCACCAGGACCACAAACAGGCTCAGTGGGTAGGTCTCTCAGCCTGGGCCCCTATGAGGTGGGGGATGGGGCAGGGCATGGAAATGCCTGACCAGCGGCACCTGTGAGATGCCAGGAGCATAAAAAGGCACTTTGTCAGCCCCATGGATTGTGAGAAAGTCTTGTACCTGTAAGTGGGGGGGGGAGGGGTACGGGGTTGAATGAGGACACATTATTATGCTTGGCTACCAAGAAACTGATCTGACATTTGGAAAAAATAAATGAAATTGTTGAGGGATCAGGCATTGCTAATATTTCATGAATAGCAGGAGAAATCATGGGCACAGCCCTCCTGCAAGTCAGAGTGACAGGGAGAGAGATCAGAAAAGGGTTAGCGGTGGGTGCTTGGGTGGATGGCCGAGAGTGGTAAGGATTCCTCAGGCAAGAGATGGGGGGTGGGGACATCTGAGGGGGTGGGGGCAGGGAGCATGAAGACACATCCTGGAAGCAGGAAAGGCCATGGGTTTGAAAACACTGAGGAAAAGAGCACGTGGAGGCAAATAGCAGGAGGTGAGGCCAGAAGCCATTTTGACTGAATTCTGTAGGTAGGAGGGGGCCTGGAGGAGATTTTGAAACAAGAGCTGAGCTGTAGGCAATCTGATTGTAGGGTTAGCCCCCTGTTCTATGCTTTATCATGCTTCAGAGTAGGGGGTGATGATGGTGGATTATACCTGTTGCTCGTGCCTGAAAGAGTCCCCTAAGGAGATGGGCCTGGAATCTTGGGGGAGGGGAAGGAAGAGTGGATACCCTAGCTTATAGGTTCTACAGAGAAGTGGACTTTCTGGGACTCTGGAAAGCAGAGCAGGATATCACTCAGAGACAAGACAGCACTGGTTTCTGCTTTCTTCCCTCGAGGATCTTAAACCGAAAAATGAAACCAAGCCCATTGCTGTCAAGTTGATTCCAACTCATAGTGACCTTGTAGGGCAGAGTAGAACTTCCCCATAGGGTTTCCAAGGAGCAGCTGGTGGGTTTGAACCGCAGACCTTTTGGTTAGCAGCCTGAGCTCTTAACCACTGTACCACCAGGGCTCCAACATAGTCTTACTAATGCTAAATTTGTTTAGAAAGCCAGAGAAAAGTACTTACTTTTGGTAAACAGTTCCTGATACAGAAGCACCCAGATTCTTTAATATCTTCATCACACTAAAATACAACAAACTGAAAAGATACTTCAGTATAGGTTCTTTTCAAATGCATGGCACATACTTACACTAAAAAATTATTTGGTTGTTTATCTGAAATTCCGGTTTAACTGTATTTTTATGGGGTAGGGGAAGGGTGGATGAGACCACCAGCCGTCTGTCAGTTCATCTTACTGTGGTGGTGATTGGCATCTTGTTGTGATGCTGGCAGCTGTGCCACTGGTATGTCAAATACCAGCACGATTACTTATGGTGGACAGGTTTCAGTGGAGCTTCTAGACCGAGACAGACCAAGAAGAAAGACCTGTGCCTTACTTCCAAAAATCAGCCAATAACAATCTTCTGAATCACGATAAAACATTGTCTGACTCACTGGAGGAAGACATCATGTTTGGAGAAGTAGAGGGCCAGTGAGGGTGTGAGAGGCCCTTGGTGACATGGATTGGCACAAGAGCCACAAGGATGGACTCGAATATGCTGGTAACTGTGAGGATGACACAGGACTGAGCACTGTTTTGTTCTGTTTGTTGTACATAAGGTTGCCATGAGTTGGAGTCAACTTGACAGCAGCTAACAACAACAACATTCGGAAGAGACTTGTTATCTTGGGTAATTAAATCCAGAACTTAGCAAACCTTACCTGGTTATGGTGGAGTCTCTTTCCACCAGTCAATAGCCCATCAGAAACACTGCAGGCTCGTTTGCATGTGACCAGCTCATCCCTTGTCTCCCACTCTGCTCTGCCACACCTGCTCCCAAAGAAAAACACCCTCTGTCTTCACACATCCCTCAGTCTGCACGGGGTTCGAGGGAGGCCTCTTTTCACCCTTGAAAGCTGTCCACTTGTACCTGGTTTCCCCTACAGAGAAGTGCATACTGGCTGACAGGACGATATGGGTGTTCGCCTAAAGACAGTCCCTTCTCCTCCCAGACCCATTTAGAGAGAGGCCAGGACATATACCCTGAAGATTGCAGGGTTGGGGTGCTACAATGGCCTCCTGCAAAGCTAAGAAAACTAAGGGGGCCCTTGGGAAATCTGGGGCACCCCCACTGACCTACGAGTCGCTGGGTGGTGCAAATAGTTAATACGCTTGGCTACTAACAAAAAGGTTGGAGGTTGGAGCCCACCCAGAGGAGCCTCGGAAGAAAGACTTGGAGATCTACTTCCAAAAAATCAGCCATTGAAAACCCTATAGAGCACAGTACTACTGTGACACACATGGGGTCGTCAGGAGTCGGTGTCGCCATAAGTCGGAGTTGACTGGACAGCAGCTGAGTGTTCTGCACTCCGAATGCCTGCCGCTCCCAGGCAGAGATGCCTGTGGGTTCTCACTGTCAAAGGAAAACAACGACCAAAAACGCATCCAGAATTAAAACCACCGTTTCAAAGGCACATTATTAAAGCAAGCTGTGACCCAAATATTTATTGTGGTGTGCTTAAGAGTTTTTCAGGCTATGGAAAAGAACGGAAAAAATGAAACACCAATTTAAAAAAAAAACAGAGCAAGGAATGTTTTTGGATGATTCTCTGGGAATTGCTGTGTGGCCATTTTTTTTTTATTTTCAGAAATATAAGCTTTGGTGCGGAGGGAGAACTACTGAGGTACTGGACTCAGAGCATCATTGAAGCATGGTTTTGAAAGTTTCAAGGAGGGGGAGCTATAACCCAGATGAACGTGCTTTGGAAACAAAAGGCAAGCCAATGAGAAATGTGGGTGCCAGAAACATAATGTCAAAATCCAGTGCAAACAGCAGGAAAACCTCACGGGGCTCCTTGTATGCAAGGGAAGCAGGCTGCCCTGAGAGCATTGGTGAAGTTATATATATATATATTTTTTAATTGAATTTTAGATCAAGGATTACAGAACAAACTAGCTTCTCATTAAACAGTTAGTACATATATTGTTTTATGGCATTGGTTAATAACCCCATGACATGTCAACACTTTCCCTTCTCGACCTTGGGTTCCCTATTACCAGCTTTCCTGTCTCCTCCTGCCTTCTATTCCTTGCCCCTGGGCTGGTGTGCCCCTTTAGTCTTGTTTTATCCTATGGGCCTGTCTAAGCTTTGCCTAAAAGGTGAATCTCAGGAGTGACTTAATTACTGAGCTAAAACGGTGTCCGGGGACCATACTCTCGGGATTTCTCCAGGCTCTGTCAGGCCAGTAAGTCGGGTCTTTTTTTTTTTTGAGTTAGAATTTTGTTCTACGTTTTTCTCCAGCTCTGTCCGGGACCCTCTATTGTGATCCCTGTCAGAGCAGTCGGTGGTGGTAGCCGGGCACCATCTAGTTGTACTGGACTGAGTCTGGTGGAGGCCATGGCAGTTGTGGCCCGTTAGTCCTTTGGACTAATCTTTCCCTTGTGTCTTGAGTTTTTTTTCATTCTCCCTCTTAGTTGGCCGCTCACAGTCGGTGAATTAATATGGATAGCTCAGGTTCAGTCCCTTTACCACTCATTTGCTTTATGACTAGTGGAAGCTACTTATCCTCTCTTATCAATTTTTATCCATTTCAAAGAACATACCAATAAAATTTAAATGTATAGAACACTCTCCTCCAAGGGACTCTTTGTGCTGATGGTTAATATTCTACCAGCCTTAAAAGGAGCAGCAGAGATAAGCTTTCCACTAAACTCTAACTCTCAATCTCTCTCTCACTTTTCCTCTCAGAAACCGAGAATGTTTGGGGTATAAAGGTGAGCACCATGAAAGCTCTAGCTTCTCAGTCAGTAGACTTGCAATTACAGAAGCTGCCACTAGGGCAGCGCCTTGTGTTATAGGGACGTGAACCCTACAGGATCTCCCTACACATGACTATTTATGGGCTTAGCTAAGTATGTGTAAACTGATCTGTTATGCCTCTTTTTCTATAAACATTACATTGATGTTTATGTAAATCACTAAAACAATAATTAACTGATTTTAAGAATCATTTATTGTATGAGTGATAGCCTTTAGAATAAGGGTTAAAGTATACTTGGACTGGGCATCAGTGGTGTGCCTTCAGAACGTGTATTACTAATGCTGGTTTTCCATATTTTGTTTTAAGAAGAACAGAGTTTACTCCTCAGTTGCATGGTGAATATTAGAAAATCATATATATGGGAACAGTCATGGTGTGCTTGGGGCTTGGTACAAAATGTGCTCTTACACCTGTTTGCAACTCACTATGGAAAATGCTTACTAATTTCCAAGCCCTTCTTCTATCTCTAAGGGGCCTGGTGGTACAGTGGTTAAGCACTCAGCTGCTAACCAAAAGATTGGCTGTTCGAAGCCACCAGGTGCTCCACAGGAGAAAGATGTGGCAGTCTGCTTCCGTAAAGATTTACAACCTTGGAAGCCCTATGGAGCAGTTCTACTCTGTCCTATCAGGTGGCTATAAAACACAGGTATACATCTTCTGGTGTTCTCTGCTTTCAGCCAGGATCCGTCTGACATCAGCAATGATATCCCTTGTTCCACGCTCTCGTCTGAATTCGGCTTGAGTTTCTGGCAGTTCCCTGTCGATGCACTGCTGCAACCACTTTTGAACGATCTTCAGCAGAATTTTACTTGTGTGTGATATTAATGATATTCAATAATTTCAGCATTTGGTTGAATCAGCTTTCTTTGGAATAGGCATAAATATAGATCTCTTCCAGTCAGTTGGCCAGGTAGCTGTCTTCCAAATTTCTTGGCATAGACAAGTGAGCGTTTCCAGCGCAGCATCTGTTTGTTGAAACGTCTCAGTTGGTATTCCAGCAATTCCTGGAGCCTTGTTTTTCACCAGTGTCTGCAGTGCAGCTTGGACTTATTCTTTTAGTACTGTCAATGTCTGCTATGTAGCTTAGACTTTTTTCTTCAGTACCATTGGTTCTTGATCATATGCTACCTCCTGAAATGGTTAAACTCTGACTAGTTATTTTTGGTACAGTGACTCTGTGTATTCCTTCCATCTGCTTTTGGTGCTTCTGAGATCATTCAGTATTTTGCCCATAGAATCCTTCACTACTGCAACTCAAGGCTTCAATTTTTTTCTTCGGTTCTTTCAGCTTGAGAAATGCTGAGCACGTTCTTCACCTTTGATTCTCTAACTCCAGGTCTTTGCATGTGTCATTATAATACCTTGTCTCCATGAGCCGCCCTTTGAAATCTTCTGTTCAGCTTTTTTACTTCATCATTTCTTCTGTTCACTTTAGCTACTCAGCATTCAAGAGCAAATTTCAGAGTCTCTTCTGACACCCATTTTGGTCTTTTCTTTCTTTCCTATCTTTTTAATGACCTCTTGCTTTCTTCATGTATGATGTCCTTGATGGCATTCCACAACTCGTCTGGTCTTCGGTCGTCAGTGTTCTTGAGATGGTCTGTAAATTCAGGTAAATATATTTAAATCAGTAGAGCATGGTGGCTAAGAGCGTAGACTCTGGCATCAAGCAGACTTGGGTTTGAATGACTGTTCTACCACTAATACCTCTTATTCTCTCTAAGCCTCAGTTTCCTAACCTGTTAAATAACAATATTAAAAGTATTTAATCTCATAGAGTTGTTGTAATGTTACAATGAGATAATGCTTATTCCAGGTGGTCACATAATATTGGATCAGTTAAGATTAGTTGTTACAATTATTATTTTATCGATTTATTCGTATTTATACTTCATTTCCTAATACAACACATTGGAGGTTGTTTATAAGAACCTTTGTTGTTCACACTACAGGGGAAGTCAGCACAACTGGACTAAACCAAAGCTAAGAAGTTTCCTGAATACAAATAAACACTTCAAGGGACAGAGTAACAGGCACAGGGCTCTGGGGACCATGGTTTCAGGGTATATCTAGGTCAATTGGCATAACAAAGTTTATTAAGAAAAGGTTCTGCATCCCACTTTGCTGAGTGGCGTCTGGGGTCTTAAAAGCTAGCAAATGGCCATCTAAGATGCATCAATTAGTCCAACCCACCTGGAGCAAAGGAGAATGAAGAACACCAAAGACACAAGGAAAATATTAGCCCAAGAGACAGAAAGGGCCACATAAACCAGAGACTCCATCAGCTTGAGACCAGAAGAACTAAATGGTACCCAGCTACCACCAATGACTGCCCTGACAGGGAACACAACAGACAGTCCCTGACGGAGCAGGAGAAAAGTGGGGTGCAGAACCCAAATTCTAGTAAAAAGACCAGACTTAATGGTTTGACTGAGACTGGAGGGATCCCAGAAGACATGGCCCCCAGACTCTCTGTTGGCCCAGAAATGAAACCATTCCCAAGGCCAACTCTTCAGACAAAGATTAAACTGGACTATAAGACATAAAATGGTACTTGTGAAGATTGTGCTTCTTAGCTCAAGTAGATACATTAGACTAAATGGGCCGCTCCTGTTCAGAGGCAAGATAAGAAGGCAGAATTGGACCGAAGCTGGTTGAATGGACACGGGAAATCCAGGGTGGAAAGGAGGAGTGTGCTGTCACAGTATAGGGAGAGCTACTAGGGTCGCATAACAATGTGTGTATAAATTTTTGTATGAGAAACTAACTTGAATTGTAAACTTTCACTTAAAGCCCAATTAAAAGAAAGAAAAAGAATTTTTGTTGTTGTTAGGTGCCATCGAATTGGTTCTGACTCATAGCAACCCTATGTACAACAGAACAAAACACTGCCTGATCCTGCACCATCCTCACAATCATTGTTATGCTTGAGTCCATCATTGCAGCCACTGTGTCAATCCATCTCGTTGAGGGTCTTCCTCTTTTTCACTGACACTCTACTTTACCAAGCATGATGTTCTTCTCCAGGGACTGGTCCCTCCTGATAACTCGTCCAAAGTACATTAGACGAAGTCTTGCCATCCTCGCCTCTAAGGAGCATTCTGGCTGTACTTGTTCCAGGACAGATTTGTTTGTCCCTTTGGCAGTCCATGGTATATTCGGTATTCTTCACCAACACCATAATTCAAAGGCATCAAATCTTCTTCGATCTTCCTTATTCCTTGTCCAGCTTTCCCATGCATATGAAGCAATTGAAAATACCATGGCTTGGGTCAGGTGCATCTTAGTCCTTAAGGTGACATCTTTGCTTTTTAACACTTTAAAGAGGTCTTTTTCAGCAGATTTGCCCAAAGTAGTATGACGTCTGATTTCTTGACTGCTACTTCCATGAGTGTTGATTGTGGATCCAAGTAAAATGAAATCCTTGACAATTTCAATCTTTTCTCCATTTATTATGTTGCTTATTGGTCCAGTTGTGAGGATTTAAGTTTTCTTTACGTTGAAGAACATTTCAAGATCTATCCAGAAATACAATGCTATCAGTGATAGGATAATATCCATATGCCTACAAGGAAGACCAGTTAATATGACTATTATTCAGATTTATACACCAGTCACTAATGCCAAAGATGAAGAAATTGAAGTATTGTAATGACATGTGCAAAGACCTGGGGTTAGAAAACCAAAAGCGAAGAACACACTTGGCATTTCTCAAGCTGAAAGAACTGAAGGAAAAATTCAAGCCTTGAGTTGCTGTATCGAAGGATTCTATGGACAAAATATTGAACAACACAGGAAGCATCAAAAGAAAATGGAAGGAATACACAAAGTCACTGTACCAAAAAGAATTGGTCGTTGTTCAGCCATTTCAGGAGGCAGCATATGATCAAGAGTTTGATGGTACTGAAGGAAGAAGTCCAAGCTGTACTGAAGGCATTGGCAAATAACAAGACTCCAGAAATTGCTGGAATACCAATTGAGATGTTTCAAAAAATGGATGCAGCGCTGGGAGTGCTTGCTTGTCTATGCCAAGAAATTTGGAAGACAGCTACCTGGCAAACGAACTGGAAGAGACCCATATTTGTACCCATTCCAAAGAAAGGTGATCCAACAGAATGCAGAAATTATTGAACAATATCATTAATATCACACACAAGTAAAATTTTGCTAAAGATCATTCAAAAATGGTTGTAGCAGTGCATTGATGTGTAACTGTCAGAGATTCAAGCCAGATTCAGAAGAGGACATGGAATGAGGGATATCATTGCTGATGCCAAATGGATCTTGGCTGAATACCATAAAGATGTTTCCCTGTGTTTTATTGACTATGCAGAGGCATTCGACTGTGTGGATCATAACAAATCGTGGATAACATTACAAAGAATGTGAATTCCAGAACACTTAATAGTGCTCATGAGGAACCTGTACATAGACCAAGAGGCAGCCTTCAGACAAAACAAAGGAATACTGTATGGTTGAAAATCAGGAAAGGTGTGTGTCAGGGTTGTATCTTTTCACCATACTTTTTCAATCTATGCTGAGCAAATAAACCGAGAAGCTGGAGTATAAGAAGAAGAATGTGGCATCAAGACTGGAGGAAGACTCATTAACAACCTTTGATATGCAGATGACAAAACCTTGCTTGCTGACAGTGAAGAGGACTTGAAGCACTTACAGATGAAGATCAAAGACTACAGCCTGCAGTATGGATTACACCTCTACATAAAGAAAACAAAAATCCTCACAACTGGACCAATAAGCAACCACATGGAATAAAAGCCCCTAATCCACTGACTCTAAATTAATCAAAAGAGGGATTATCCTGGATGGTCTGACCTAATCAACCCTTTAAAAGAGGATCTAGAAGTCAGGAAGATTCTCCTGCTGTCTTAGAAGCAAGCTGCCTTGTTGTGAGAGGGCCACATGACTAAGACGTAAGGGAGACTTCTAGAAGTTGAAAGTGGCCTTCAGATGACAGCCAACAATAAAATAGCAACTGCAGTCCTACAACTGTGAGGAACTGAAATCTGCCAACAACCTAAAGATGAGAACGCAGCCTGGCAAACGCCTGGAGTATAGCTTTGTGAGAGCCAGAGCACAGAACCCAGTTACACCACACCTGGACTTCTGACTTACAGAAACTAACATAATAAAATGGTGTTGTTCTGAGCTGCAAAGTGTGTGGCAAATTGTTATGCAGCAATAGAAAATTAACGTAGACCATATGAATGAAGTCCACAGCCTTGGGATAGATAAAAAAATAAAACCTAGAACATCTAGGGCGTTTCCCAAATTAAATTTAATATAACATTAATGGAGATCTTGATAGATATGCCATGGAGAAAGGAAAAACTTTTATTGCAGACTTAACTGTTCATATTAGAGAGAAGGCCTTTGTTCTACTCGGGAAAGAGGTTCTTTGGTTGTAAGCAACAGAAATAAGCAGGCTAATGCCAGCAGAATAGAGCTTATGCGAAGGCTATAATGAGGTCAGTGAATCAAGGAGAAGGCTGAAGAAACAATCTCAGAATGGACGGAAGCCTGGAAGTTCTTGGGGTCTCACTACCAAGAAAAACCTTAATGGTTCCATGCCACCAAATGAAAGCATTTCATCTGTTCTTTCCCCACTTGGCCTCACTATTATCATCGAACTGCTTGAAGTTCAAAGTCTCAGCAATGCCTGAGTGACCTGGCACTTAGCCACAGGAGAGCAGGACACCTTAATTAACAGACCCACCAAGATTCATATGTTGAGAGAAAGGTAATTCCTCCAAAGACAATTGTACCCAGAAGGAGGGAGAATGGATGGTGGACCACCCAAAGCAAAGGAGGTTTACTAAAGTAGGATGGGCTTACAAATTTGGGTGTAGAACCAGAGCCCTCCTCCTCTGTGTCTGGGTGTTAGAACAAAGGAGAGATTGCTCTCATAAGAGACATAAGAGAAGGTGAAGAATTTTGGGCCCCTAAGCTCCCCAGTGGCGTTAGAGCTACGGCTGCTAACCAAAGGGTCGGCAGTTCAAATCCACCAACAACTCCTTTGAAACCCTATGGGGCAGTTCTACTCGGTCCATTAGGGTCACTATGAGTCGGAATCAACTTGATGGCAACGGGCTTTTTTTTAAGCTCTAAAGGAAGGAGCCCTGGTAACACAGTGGTTAAGCACTTGGCTGCTAACCTAAAGGACAGTAGTTTAAACTTACCAGCTGCTCTGCGGGAGAAAGATGTGGCAGTCTGCTTCTGTAAAGATTTATAGACTTGGAAACCCTATAGGGCAGTTCTAACCTGTCCTGCAGGGTCTCTGTGAGTCAGAATCAACTCAAGGGCAATGGGTTTTTAAGCTTTAAAGGAATCCCTGGGTGGCACAGATGGTTTGCATTCAACTATTGCCCTTCAGACCCACTTAGCAGTGCCGTGGAAGAAAGATCTGGTGATCTGCTTCCATAAAGAGTACAGAAAGAAAACTCTGTGGAGCAGCTGTAACACATGGGGTCACTATGAATTGGAATCAACTCAGTGGCAATGGGTTTGGGTTTTTTTGGTTTAAACTCCAAAGGGAGTCCCGGGTAATGCAAATGGTTAACGCATTTGGCTGCTAACTGAAAAGTTGGCGGTTCAAGTCCGCCCAGAAGCACCTTGGAAGGTGCTTGGATCTACTTCCAAAAAATCAACCACTGAAAACCCTATGAAGTACAGTTTTACTCTGACACACATGGGGTCGCCATGAGTTGGAATCGACTCAGTGGCAACTGGTACCATATGAGCTCCAAAGCTTTGGGAGGGAGGGCTGCGAAGTGGAGATGGAAGGTGGGTGAGAGGGAAGTAGTACGCTGAGATGGTAAAAGGCTGTGCAACGTAACCCTTCCTTGTGAAGCCCAACATTTTTAACAGATTGGATGCTCAGTGGGATGAAGAAGCTAAGCCTTGTGCAAATGAGATAGATCCTGGCCCATGAAAGCTTGGGCCCTGGGATGTAGCGGAAATTGGGGAAGAGCTTTGGACTTTCACAGGCTATGGAATTGGCTGGGGTCTGAGTCAATTCTGGGAGTCTCTGGGTGGTGCAAACGGTTAAGTGTTGGGCTACTAACTGAAAGGTTGGCAGTTCAAACCCACCCAGAGTTGCCTCAGAAGAAAGACCTGGAGATCTGCTTCCAAAAGTTCACAGCCATGTAAACCATATGGAGCGTAGTTCTACTCTGAGACACATGGGGTTGCCATGAGTCAGAGTTGACTCCAAGGCAACTGATTTGGTTTTAGTTTGAGCTAATTATATCTTATGGTAAAATGGGGTCCCAGCTGCGGGTTAAGCTCCATAAATTTGACAAATAGTGCATTCTAAATCCCCTTTTTGGAAGCTCAGTAAAATCAGCATGTTAAAGGTTTTGATCTGTACTCTGTTTGGGTGTCCCTACTCGATGTCATTATATTTATCATGGGACCTACAGGCTTATGACTGCTTCTATTCGTTTCATTCAGTAAGTCATTATTAACTGTTGCGCTCAACAATTGTAGTTACAGTCTTTCCCTATCATACATGTCTGTGCAATCATACAAAAATCATCAGTCTAGGTGACCAAATGCTTATGATTTAGTGTGCATCGTTACACATCCTTATGGATTGTTGCATCCTGTTAATGCCCATTGTCCCTTGACTTTGATATATTTCATCTAGAGTAACTAAGTGTGAAGATTTTAATATAATGTTCAGTTATTCATTCAAATAACATTAATGTACCAGCCACCATTCTAGGCACTTAGGGTGCATCACTGAGCCAAAGAAACTAAGATCCCTGCCTCCAAAGGGGTGCGTGCAGCACATGCACACACACACACTCTCTCTCTTATACACACAGACACATCTACTCTCACACACACTAACGCACACATACACATGTATACTCTCACACTCACACATTTTTATACACACTCACATATGTGCACATGCATGCACACACTCTCACATATGCACACCCACACACACATACACACACACAGTCAGACATTCACACACAAGTTCTAAGAAGTCCTGCAATGCAATTTTTTTCTTTTTTTTTTATTGTACTTTAGATAAAGGTTTGTAGAGCAAATTAGTTTCTTATTAAACAATCAATACACATATTGTTTTGTGACATTGGTTGCCAAGCCCATGACCTGTCAACTTCTCGACCTTGGGCTCCCCATTACCAGCTTTCCTGTTCCCACCTGCCTTCTCATCCTTGTCCCTGGGCTGGTGCGCCCATTTAGTCTCATTTTGTTTTATGGGCCTGTCTAATCTTTGGCTGAAGAGTGAACTTCAGTAGTGAGTTAAAATGGCGTCCCGGGGCCATACTCTCGGGGTTTCTCCAGTCTTGGTCAGATCGGTAAGTCTAATCTTTTTCTGTGAGTTAGAATTTTCTTCTGCGTTTTTCTCTAGCTCTATTGTGATCCGTCTATCGTGATCCCTGTCAGAGCAGTCGGTGGTGGTAGCCAGGCACCGTCTAGCTGTGCCGGACTCAGTCTGGTGGAGGCTGTGGTAGCTGTGGTTCATTAATCTTTTGGACTAATCTTTCCCTTGTGTCTTTGCTTTTCTTCATTCTCCCTTGCTCCAGATGGGGTGGGACCAGTGGAGTACCTTAGATGGCCGCTCACAAGCTTTTAAGACTCCAGATGCTACTCACCAAAGTAGGATGTAGAACATTTTCTTTGTCAACTATGTTATGCCAAATGAGCTAGATTTCCCTCGAGACCATGATCCCCAACCCTCAGCCTAGTAATTCGGTCCCTCAGGGAGTTTGGGTGTGTCTATGAAGTTTCCATTATCTTACCTTGGTCAAGTTGTGCTGAAGAAGTCCTGAAATTTTAAAAAACCTGGGTGGCTTTGTTTCAGACCTTGTCTTAAATGTATTTGGACAAGGACTCCCCCTCACCCAAGTATACTTACCAAGATTTCAAACAGCAGCTCGAGAATACAAAGCAAAATATTATAATGAAATGTACAAAGACCTGGAGTTAGAAAACAGAAAGGGAAGAACACGCTTAGCATTTCTCAAGCTGAAAGAACTGAAGGAAAAATTCAAGCCTTGAGTTGCAATATTGAAGAATTCTATGAGCAAAATATTGAACAATGCAAGAAGCATCAAAAGAAGATGGAAGGAATACAGAGTCACTGTACGAAAAAGAATCAGTCGATGTTCAAACATTTCAGGAGGTAGCGTATGATCAAGAACCAATGGTACTGAAGGAAGAAGTCCAAGCTGCACTGAAGGCATTGGCAATAAACAAGGCTCCAGGAATTGACTGAATACCAGTTGAGATGTTTCAACAAACAGACGCAGTGCTGGAGGTGCTCACTCATTTATGCCAAGAAATTTGGAGGACAGCTCTCTGGCCAACCGATTGGAAGAGATCCATATTTGTGCCCATTCCAAAGAAAGGTGATCCAATAGAATGTGGAAATTATCGAACAATATCATTAATATCACACACAAGTAAAATTTTGCTGAAGATAATTAAAAACGATTGCAGCAGTACATCAGCAAGAACTGCCAGAGATTCAAGCTAGATTCACAAGAGGACATAGAATGAAGGGTATCCTTGCTGATGCCAGATGGATCTTGGCTGAAAGCAGAGAATACCCGAAATATGTTTACTTGTGTCTTATTGACTCTGCAAAGGCATTTGACTGTGTGGATCATAACAAATCATGGATAACATTGCAAAGAATTTGAGTTTCAGAACACTTACTCGTACTAATGAGGAACCTGTATATAGACCAAAAGGCAACCTTTCGAACAAAACAAGGGGATACTGTGTGGTTTAAAGCAGGAAAGATGTGTGTCAGGGTTGTATCCTTTTACCATACTTATTCAATCTGTATGCTGAGCAAATAATCCTAGAAGCTGGACTATATGAAGAAGAACGAAACATCAAGATTGGAGGGAGACTCATTAGCAACCTGCAATATGCATTTGACACAACCTTGCTTGCTGAAAGTGAAGAGGGCTTGAAGCACTTACTGATGAAGATCAAAGACCACAGCCGTCAGTATGAATTATACCTCAACATAAAGAAAACAAAAATCCTCACAAGTGGACCAATAAGCAACATCATGATAAACAGAGAAAAGATTGAAGTTGTCAAGGATTTCACTTTACTTAGGTCCACAATCAATGCCCATGGTAGCAGCAGTCAAGAAATCAAACAATGTATTCCATTGGGCAAGTCTGTTGCAAAAGACCTCTTTAAAGTCTTAAAAAGCAAAGATGTCACTTTGAGGACTAAAGTGCGCCTCACCGAAGCCATGATGTTTTCAATCGCCTCATATGCATGTGCAAGCTGGACAATGAGTAAGGAAATCCAAAGAAGAATTGATGCCTTTGAATTACAGTGTTGGCAAGAATATTGACTATACCATGGGCTGCCAGAAAAGCAAACAAATCCGTCTTGGAAGAAGTACAGCCAGAATGCTCCTTAGAAGCAAGGATGGTGAAACTTTGGACATGTTATCAGGAGGGACCAGTCTCTGGAGAAGGACATCATGTTTGGTAAAGCACAGGTTCAGTCAAAAACAGAAAGACTTTCAATGAGATGGACTGACACAGTGGCTGCAACAATGGGCTCAAGCATAACAACAATTGTGAGGATGGTGCAGGACCAGGCAGTGTTTTGTTCTGTTGTACATAGGGTCGCTATGAGTAGGAACCGATTCCATGGCACCTAACAATAACATTGAGAGTTTACTGTGTACTGGGCACCTTGCTTAGCACTTTATGTTTTGCCTGAGACTGATTGGAATAGAAAGTTTAGACACAAGAAGAGCCCCCTCAAGGTCCCTGGGTGGCACAAACAGTTTATGCTCAACCATTAACCTAAAGGTTGGCGGTTTGAACCCACCCAGCATGGAAGAAAAGGCCTGGCGATCTGCCTTTGTAAAGATAACAACCAAGAAAACTCTACAGAGTACTTCTACTCTGTAACACATGGGTCACCATAAATCGGAATGGACTTGAGGGTAACTAACAACAGCAACAGAACCCCCTCATCTTGTCTTGGTGTATGTATTTTGTAAATCAAGATGCAAAACCAGAGAGCATGAAGAATCCACGGTGGAGACAGAGAAGAGCAGTTAGTTTAGTCTGACTGGCTGGGGAACAGAATTCCAAAGTCCCGGAATTCTACCATCTCTGGGACAAATGCCCTGAGAATGCAAAGGGCCACCACATACCAAATGTCCTGCTCCAGCCCCAGTTTCCAGTCTGTCTGGGACCACTTAATCCTACTGATTTTCCATATTCGCTGCTGTTTCTAACGTTGATGTCTGGGCAGGGGGGAGGAAGAGTGTCTGACTCACTATGAGGCACAAACAGAATTTCTAGAATTATGCCTGAACCTCGGATGAACTTTAAGGAGAGATGTCCAGATAAGGCTCTGGCTCAGTGCCATCCCAAGAACTTTATTTCTTAATGTTTGTTCTTCAGCTCAGCTTTAGACATACCTGCCAAGCTAGTGTTACTGAACTAACTCCTTTTTTTTTTTAAATAATATTTAATTGTGGTTTAGCTGAAAGTTTACACAGCAAGTTCCCCTTTAACAATTTTTATACAAATTGTTCCAGACTGTTGGTTACAATTTTTACAATGTGTCAGCATTCTCATTATTTCCATTCTGTTTGTTTTGTTTCTGTTGATCTAGTTTCCCTTCCCCTCCTTGCCTTCTCACCTTTGCTTTTGGGTAGATGTTGACTGTTTGTTCTCTTGTAGTTCATTTTCAAGGGAGCACATTACTCATGGGTGATACTGATTATTTTATAAGCCAGTTTACCATTGGTCTGAAAGGTGACCTGCAGAAATAGCTTCAATTCCACTTTCAAAGGTTATCTTAGGGTGATAGTCTCGGGGGTTCCTCTAGTCTCTATTGGTACAGTAGGTCTGGCCTTTTTTTAGGAATTTGAGTTTTGTGGTACATTTTTCTCCCATTCTATCCAGAACCTTCTATTATGTCCCTGGTCAGAACAGTCGGTAGTGGTAGCTGGGCACCATCTAGTTCCAGGTTAGAAGAGGCTGTGGTTTATGTGGTCTTTTAGTCTGTGGATTAGTTTCTTCTTTGAGCCTTTGATTTCCTTCATTCTTTTTTGCTCCAGACAAGCAGAGACCAATAGTTGCATCTTAGATGGATGCTCACCAGCTTTTAAGACGCCAGGCGCTACTAGGGCGTAGAACGTTACCTTTGTGAGCTATGTTATGCCGGTTGACTAAGTTGTCCCCTGAGACTATGAGTGAACTAGCTCTTGAATCTGGCATTTCCTTCCAATTACATTTGTTTCAATATGAAACTTGATTATTTAGGGGTTTTTTTGGAGTTGCCTTAAAGAGGCTTGATGTTGTTGGATGCCACTGAGTTGATTCTGACTCATAGTGATCCCATGTGACATAGTAGAACTGCTCCATAGAATTTCCTAGGCTGTAATCTTTATGGAAGCAGATCGCCAGTTCTTTCTCCCACGGAGCCACTGGGTGTGTTCAAACCACCAACCTTTCAGCTAGCAGCCAAGCGCTTAACTGTTGCACCGCCGTGGCTTCTTTTAAAGAGGCTATATGTATATAATTGATCTGACTGGCTGGGGAACAGAATTCCAAAGTCATAGAATTCTGCTGCCCCTAGGATGAGATATATATATGTGCCAGTAGCTTCACTTGAAAGTCAGCTGCATCCCAGGAAGAATATGGAGACCGCCACCTACTCTAGGACCAGCCAGCTTGTCTTGGATTTCAGATTTTCTGGAAAGGTGTGGTTGTTTGGCCCCAAGTTGGTTGACACAGCATAGACTTTATAAAAACAACATAATATTAAACATCAGGGAAACTAGCAAATAATAAAGTGGCCTGTTAAGGAAGTAATTAGGAAAAAAAAAAAAAAAAGACCAAAAAAAAAAATTCTATAAATTTTGTGAAAAGGAGCCTGAATCAGAACAATTCTATCTTCCCCGACTAGGTGGTGTTTTGTTTTGTTTTTTATAATATTTACGGATACTTCCAGTCTCAGGGAATTCCACAACCTAAATTAGTTCTGGGCGTTGCCCCTTGAAAACTTTCAAGAGTTGGGGAAATTTACTTAAGTGGAATTTTCCTGCTTTTTACACCCATCTAATGTTTTGTTTTATTTTTAAAGAGAGCTCTTTTTCCACACCCTGTACATTTGTTTGGGAAGCCCTGGTGGCTTAGTGGTTGAGAGCTATGGCTGCGAACCAAAGGTCAGCAGTTTGAATCCACCAGGCGTTCCTTGGAAACTCTATGGGGCAGTCCTACTCTGTCCTATAGGGTCGCTATGAGTCGGAATTGACTCGATGGCAATGGGTTTTGGGTACATTTTTTACCATCATTCCCATAAAGACTGGAAGCTTGAGGGTAAAGAGAATATTTTGTTCATAGTTGTATTCTTTGCACAGTGTGAGTGCTTAATAAATCCATGTCCATTGGATGAATGAATGAGGGAGTTAAGGTTACAGCTGTGTTCCGCTTCTCGTTGTTAGCTGCCATCCAGTGGGTCCCTGACTCATGGCGACCCCATACACAATGCGATGAACCGTTGCCCAGTCCCGCGCTATCACCACAATAGGTTGCAAATCAGACTGTTGTGATCCATAGGGTTTTCACTGGCTGATTTTCTAAAGCAGATGGCTGATCCTTTTTTCCCTAGTCTGTCTTAGTTGGGAAGCTCTGCTGAAATCTGTTCAATATCATAGCAACATGCAAGCCTCCACTGATAGATGAGTGTTGGCTGTGCATGAGGTGCGTCGGCCAGGACTCAAACCTGGGTCTCCTGCATGGGAGGCGAGAATCCCACTACTGAACCATCACTGCCCTCATGTTCTACTTGAACACTTTTAATTAGAAACTTTCCATCATTACCAGCGGTCAGCAAACGTTTTCTGTGAAGGACCAGAGAGCAAGTATTTTAGGTGTTGCGGACCATCTGATCTGTTGGAACCAATTAATACTGCAGTTGTAACGTGAAAGCAGCCGAATGCTATGATCGGACGTGGCTGTGTTCCAATAAAACTTTACAAAAACGGGCTGTGAGCTGGATTTGACCCACAGACCATAGTTTGCTGACTGCTGATCTATACAAAAGCACACAGGCACTGTACGAACCTTAGAAATCATGTGGTAAAAATGAAGAGGATTTGAGAATCTGTGAGCGGCAGAGACAATGCTGTGGTTCACTTTCCTCCTGAGCACACAAGAAGACGGCATTTCCCAGCATTCTTTGCAGTCAGGTAGAGACTTGTGACTCGTTCTGACCAACAGAACTGGGTCTGCAAGTGAAGTCCACCCCATCCAGGCCTGGCCCATAAATCTTTCAGAGTTGCTCCATGTTCTTTTCCCTCACCTGCCGACTGGGGCCAAATAATCTAGGGAAGGACTCCAGGTCCCTGGAAGTTGGTGGAGCCACTTAATGGAGGGAGCCTGGGTCCCTGCATAACTATGTGGGGCAGAGTTCTCCCCACCCCACCCCCAGCACAAATCGGACTATAATCAAAACCAAAAACCAAACCAGTTGCTGTCTAGTCTATTCCAACTCATGGCAACTCCATGTGCTTCAAAGTAGACTATGCTCCATAGGGTTTTCTTGGTGCCAGGCTTTTCTTCTGAGGCACCTCTGAGTTGATCACACTGCCAACCTTTCAGTTAGTAGCAGCTTGCCTAGCCATTTGCTCTAACCAGGGACCACTGTTGGACTGTGAAGGGAGTGAAAAATAAACCTGTGCTGTTAAGCCACTGAAATATTGGGGTCCTTAGTTAGCCTGCCCTCACTAATAATACCATGTCTGGGCTCAGAAAAGGAGGAAGGAAAGAAAGAGACAAACACGAAGAGCTCAGTGCAGTTCTCTCCAGGGCTGACAGGCTCCTGTCTGGCCAACCTGTGCTTTCGATGGGGGAGTAGGGGAATGAGGAGACTGCGGTGCTCAAAGTCTTTTGGAAAATGTGTGTACAGGATGTGGTACCAGAGTTTGGATCTGAGAACCTAGAAGCATTGAGGAGAGAGCCATTGTGAGGTGGGGGCAGGGAGAGGATAGCAGAAATGAAGAGACCAGAGATAAGGCACTTTTTACAAACATGTACGTGAACCACATCAACCCTTGTCCCCAGAACGTGGCCTGGTGCCTTTAGTACCATGGTTTACCTCTGTGCTGGTTAACATGGTTCTTTGAGTTAGCCTGAGAACCTCACTGTCATAACATTGTTCCCCTCTTTCTGTTGGTTTATTAGTTGAAGTAAACTTTGATAATATCTATAAGAAGCTAGGAGTCCCTGGGTGGCTCAAATGGTTAAGCGCTTGCCTATTAACTGAAAGGTTGGCTGTTACAACCCACCCACAGGAACCTCAGAAGACGGGCCTGGCAATCATCTTCTGAAAGGTTACAGCTATGAAAACCCTATGGAATCTAACCTGTTACCGTTGAGTCGATTCTGACTCATAGCAACCCTACAGGACAGAGTAGAACTGCCCCAGAGAGTTTCCAAGGATGAAATCTTTATGGAAGCAGACTGCCACATCTTTCTCCAGTGGAGCAGCTTGTGGGTTCAAACCACTGACCTTTGGTTAGCAGCCAAGAGCTTAATGACCATGCCACCAGAGCTCCATATACATATACATATATGAAACTAACATCAAAACCTCAGCAACTTAACCAAATAAAAGCTAATTTCTCAGTCACATCATCTTAATCCAATGTGAGTTGGTGGTGGGGGTGTGTGGGTATGGGCTCTGCCCCACATAATCACTCAGGGATCCAGGCTCCTTTCATCTCCAGACTTCACTTCCTCTTGACCCTCATTGTCTTCTCCTTTCAGCTGAGAAATAGGAAAATAAAGAATGGCGGAGTGCAGGGGAGGTTTTTGATGGCCAGGCCTACTAGTGGCATGCATCGCTTCAGCCCAAATTCCATTGCTCAAAACTCAGCTATGTAGCCCCACCTGACTGCAAAGGAAGCTGGGAAATATGACTCAGTTTGAGCACAGGAAGAAAATAAAACAGGATTTTTTTTTAATTGTCGTACTTTAAGTGAAAGTTTACAATTCAAGTTAATCTCTCATACAAAAATTTATATATACATTGTTATGTGACCCTAATTGCTCTCCCTATACTGTGACAGCACACTCCTCCTTTCCACCCCTGATTTCCCGTGTCCATTCAACCAGTTCCTGACCCTCTCTGCCGTCTCATCCCACCTCCAAACAGGAGCTGTCCATTTAGTCTCATTTATCTACTTGAGCTAAGAAGCACACTCTTCACAAGTATCATTTTATGTTCCATAGTCCAGTCTAATCTTTGCTGAAGAGTTGGCCTTGGGAATGGTTTTAGTTCCAGATTGACAGAGAGGCCAGGGGCCATGCTTTATGGGGTTCCTCCAGTCTCAGTCAGACCATTAAGTCTGGTCTTTTTCTAGAATTTGAGTTCTGCACCCCACCTTTCTCCTGCTCCATCAGGGACTCTCTGTTGTGTTCCCTGTTGGGGTGGTCGTTGGTGGTAGCTGGGCACCATCTAGTTCTTCTGGTCTCAGACTAATGCAGTCTCTGGTTTATGTTGCCCTTTCTGTCTCTTAGGCTAATATTTTCCTTGTGTCTTTGGTGTTCTTCATTCTCCTTTACTCCAGAATTGGGACTAATTGATGCATCTTAGATGGCCGCTTGCTAGCTTTTAAGACCCCAGATGCCACTCATCAAAGTAGGATGCAGAACATCTTCTTAATAAACTTTGTTATGCCAATTGACCTAGATGTCTCCTGAAAGCATGGTCCCAAGACAACCGCCCCTCCTTGCCCCCACTACTCTGTCCCTCGAAGTGTTTGGTTGTATTCAGCAAACTTCTTAGCTTTGGTTTAGTCCAGTTGTGCTGACTTCCCCTTAAAACAGGATTTGTTGCACCCATGGCAGCCTCTGTCTTCCAGGGAAAGTACTTTGAGCTCCCAACAACTGACTTCACAAATAAATAGTTGAAACCAACCCTTTCTTGGACTGAGGGCTTGCCACTGCCTTTTTTAACTGTACACCTTTAGTGCTGCCTTGTTGTCTGGGAGGGCTGTAGACATCATCAAACACCAGAAAGAAAATGATACTTCTTAGAGCTGATTGTGACTCTACACAAAACCAGAGGAGGGAGCAAAGCATTTATCACTTTACCTGCCAAGCGCCCTTTTGGTCTGGGAGCTCCCCCAGCCTTGCCTCTCTGGTCTCCCTCCTTTTCTGCCCCTCTGCCTGTCCCTGGTTGGCACAAACGGTTAAGGGCTCAGCTACTCACCTAAAGGTTGGCAGTTCAAATCCACCCAAAGGCACCCTGGAAAAAAGGCCCAGCAATCTACTTATGAAAAATCAGCCATTGAAAACCCTATGGAGCAGGTGTACTCTGAAACAAATGGGGTTGTCATGAGTCGGAATTGACCCCACGGCAACTGGTGTGTTGTGTTTGCCTTTCCCTGTGTCATGGATTGAATTGTGTCCCCAAAAAATGTGTGTAGCAACTTGGCTAGGTCATGATTCCTAGTATTGTATGATTGTGTTATCTGATGTGATGTCCTTATGTGTTGCAAACTCTACCACTATCATGAGATTATATGTGATCTCCTCATGTGTTATAAATTCTATCACTGTGATGAGGTTATACTGATGAGGTTGACAAGATTAGTGTCTTAATGCAATCTCTTTT
>NW_004444043.1:3498346-3537746 GCF_000243295.1 Trichechus manatus latirostris
TACTGGACTGTGAGAGAATAAATTTCTCTTTGTAAAGCCATCCACTTGTGGTATTTCTGTTGGAGCAGCACTAGATGACTAAGACACCCTGCAAAGTCCTCGTTCTCTCCTGGCCTTTTCAACATCAAGGCCCTGGCCATGGTGCTTTCTGGCTCCATCTGGGGAGGCCATGTGTGGGTCCTGGCATCAACCCTCCAATCTCACAGCAGAGCTCTGTAGAGTCTCCAGATAGGCCTTTGCACAAAAGAGACAGAGCCTGTTGCTAAACTGAACTGACTTCCAACACAATTTTGATGTGTTAGAAAGCTAAAAAAGGCAAATGCGTAGAGATCCAAGTTTATTAGTGTCTACCAAGGGTAGATGGGAGGGGAAATGGTGAGTCATTGCTTAAAGGGTACTGACTTTCTTTTAAGGATAATGAAAATATTTAGAAATGGTTAGTAGTAATGGTGGCACAACATAGTGAATGTAATTAATGTCACTGAACTGCACATGTGAAAATGGTTGAGATGGCCAGTGTTTTGTTATATATATTTCACTGCAATTAAAAAAAAAAAGCTAAAAGAATTCCTCTCAATAAGTGGGAAGTGGGGGAGGAACAAAATGGTAAAGGGGACAGAAAAACCCGTCTTGCTACATAGCGTGCCCGTATTAAATGACCTCTGGGCACATACAACTAAACTGACTCCAAAAAATGATTTTCTGAGAGGTAGCTTCAATTGTCCAAATATACACCTTCTCCTCACTTATTGACTATCTTGTTATCCAACATTTTGCATTTACGACAATAGTAAAAAATCTACTATCCAATGATTTTCTGTATTAATGATGTAATCTGACAGTAATGAACACCGAGGTGCGAGGCAAGAGTAACACTGACTGTGATGGTTGAGGTTATGTGTCAACTTAGCTGGGTGATGATTCTCAGTGGTTTGGCAGTTATGTAATGATGTAGTCACCCTCCATTTTGTAATCTGATGTAGTCATCCTCCATTTTCATGTAACGCCAATTTCACATAACAACCTGATCTTTGGAAACTAACCATGTCAATAAGTGAGGAGAGGGTATAATAATTTCCTTTTTTGAGGGGGTTATCACATGCTGATTGGTAAATTATACCTTGAATATGTTCAAGATATACGTGGGACGTGAGAGCGTTCAGGTGATTTCCAAAGCGTCTCAAAAACCAAAAAACAAACCAGTTGCTGTCGAGTCAACTTTGGCTCATGGTGATCCCGTGTGTGTCAGAGAAGGACTGGGTTCAATAGGGTTTTCAACGGCCGATTTTTTGGAAGCAGATTGCCAGGTCTTTCTTCTGTGATGCCTCTGAGTAGACTTGAACCTCCAACCTTTTGGTTAGCAGCCAAATACGTTAACCATCTGCACCACCCAGGGACTCCCAAAGCATGTCGGGGACAAAATATATGAAGACGACATAGCAGCATCCACACATTGGCTGTTAGCAGTGCCATCTTTGGCAAGCTGAGTTAGGAATCCACATTCACGGTCTTTACCTCCATCAGACCACCTCCTGTGGAAAACTTCACTCATCCCCTCCTCTTCCCAAACTGAAATTTCTCTTTTTCTTTGATCCTTTAGCATTTGTAAGTCTGTTATAGCTCTCACCAAAAGGAGCTATTCCACAGCTGCAATTCAGAAATCCTCAAGGGCAAGGCCACAGTCCTATCTGTCTTTATATTCCCAGCAGCTGGCCTGGATCTGACATGGAGCAGGTATGGGATACTGTGCACTGGGTGATGAATGTGTCTGGCTGCCAGTGCCCTGCTGAGTTTGGGGCACTTATGTCGCCCAACTGAGGCCTATGTTTCTACCTCTCCTGGGACTAAGGTTATAGGAGATTTTGCTCTTCAGTAGAATTGAATTAGCCAGAATGGAATCTCCTGTGTATCGGTTTGGTTTGATGAGGGAATTAGAGGTGCTAAAAGTGGATATGGAATAAAGGATTTATTATAGGAATTGCACCTTAGGTGACTGTTGGAACTGTAAAGAAGGCGTTGGAAGGCTGTTGCCCCCTCATAACTAGTGGTTGGCCTGAAGTCTCCGTAGTTTAGCAGGGCTGGCATTTGGGAATGAAAGCTGATGTGAAGCAGAGCAGAGCCAGAACAAACGGAGCCTGCATCTGTCTGTCACCACCTCCAGTCTTGACAATGCAGGCAACTTCTAGAGGAAGCTCGCACCTGTTACTACAGACCCGCACATGTGTCTGCCCAGGACATAGTGAAGGAATCTGCCTAGGGCCTGGAGAAGCTGAAGGAGAACATCCAAGCAGGAGCTGGGGGCATGGGGGTGCAGCTGCTGCCCACGCTGGTGAAGTTGGCCAGAAGATCAGCCACAGCGTGTGTGAGCTGAAGCAGAGTTTGACCTTCAGAGCATATGACAGCTGTTTCACATCTACCTTCCAAATCTTGTGCAAATTCCTCTCGTGGTCAACCCTAACCCCCACCACCTGTCAATGTGTTGTGCTGTGCTGGCTTGCATGTTGCTACGATGCTGGAAGCTATGCCACTGGTATTTCAGATACTAGCGGGGTTACCCATGACAAGTTTCAGTGGAGCTTCCAGACTAAGACAGACTAGGAAGAAAGGCCTGGTGATCTACTTCTGAAATTTAGCCAATGAAAACCCTATGTATCACAGCAGAATATTGTCCAGTATAGTCCTGGATGATGGTGCAGAACAGGACAACGTTTCATTTTATTGTAAGTGAGGTCGCCATGAGTTGGAGCCAACTCCTCGGCAGCTAACAATGATAAACTCTAACCCAGAACCATGCAGGGAAGAGAATTCTGGGAAATGCAGTTACGGTTTAGCCCAGTTGACATAGTATGAGGCCAACACATTCCATCTTTCAATTGCTTTATTAACACTCATTGTAACTGCAGATGTTTGTGCCAAAATAATTTATCACAGTAATCTTTGGAAAGAGTCTTTTAGCGAAACCCACTGAAATTTTGACTAATAGGAAGAGATTGGTAACGTAGCCTTTCATGCCAACACTTTCTGGCTAGTGAATTCTATTATTTATTAATTTTTGTTGGAGAAAAGATGAGGAAAGAGAGGAGGACAAAGATTGGAGGAGAAATAAAATTGCATGTAAAGATTCAACAGATGTTTGGATTAGAAAAGCCTAGTTTCCATTCTGAGTGAGGTGGGCGGTTGCCTTTATGAAAAACTGATGTCTCTAGATCAGTGGTTAAATGTTGAAATGCCTGTGGAGTGAGTAGGCTGAACTAGTGGCCAGGATGGCTAATTGAGAGTACATCTCTTCTGTAGCCGGAGAAGCTAGAAATTGATCAAAAGAAGCTAGAAATAGAACTACCATATGACCCAGCAATTCCACTCCTAAGTATATACCCAAGAGACTTAAAAGCAGGCACTCCAGCAGTTGCTTGTATACTAATGTTCATTGCAGCGCTATTCACAATAGTGAAAAGGAGGAAGCAACCCAAATGTCCATCAATAGATGAATGGATAAACAAAATGTGGTATATCCAGACAATGGCCATAAAGAGAAATGAAGTTCTGATACATACTCAGACATGGATAAGCCTTGAAAACATTATGCTGAGTGAAATAAATTAGACATAAAAGGACACATACCGTATGATCCTATTATAAAAAATGTCTAGAATAGGCAAATGCATGGAGACAAAAGTTTATAAGTGATAACCAGGGGCTAGCAGGAGGGGCAACAGGGTACTGAGCTTCTGTTTGGGGTGATATAAAATATGTTGAAATGGATAGTGTGGTGATGGTAGCACAACATGATGAGTGTCATGAATGTCACTGAATTGTGCACTTAAAAATGGTTAAAATGGCAAACTTCTTGTTATAGATATGTCACCATAATAAAAGAATAATTAAAAAACCATAAGCTAAAAAAAAGCTGGAAAACAAAATTTTTATGTAAAATCTTAATAAGCAAATGGTCAGTTTTACAAATATTCCAGATATGCTTGGGGAAAGTGTGCATTATACAGTTATTTTGGGTGCAGGACTCTGTATGTGCCCATAAGATCAAATTTGCAGATCATATTGTCCATAACTTCACAAATTTTTTTTTTTTTGGTCTGCGTATTCTATCAGTTACTTAAAGACCTGTGTTAAAATCTCCCACAAGATTGAACATTTGCCTATTTTTCCTTTGAGATCTGTCAAACATTGCTTTATGTATTTCGAGCCTATATTATTAGTTACAAGGAGCCTTGGTGGTGCAGTGGTTAAAGCACTCAGCTGCTACTTGAAAGGTCAGCGGTTTGAACCCACCAGCCGCTCCTTGGGAGAAAGATGTGGCATCTGCTTCCATAAAGGTTTACAGCCTTAGAAACCGTATGGGGCCATTCTACTCTGTCCTGTAGGGTTGCTATGAGTCAGAATCGACTGGAGGACAGTGGGGTTTATTATTAGTTGCATAAAAATATATGCCTTTCTGAACCTTTTTGTCTTTTGAAATATTGCTCCCTATCTCTAGTTATGCTTTTTACCTCAAAGCCTACTTTTATATTAACAGAGTGACTGCAGCTTATTTTGAGCTAAGGTTTGCATGGTGTCTTTTTCCATCTTTTTACTTGTCACTGTTTTTTGTCCCTTGGAGTTGTCTTATCTTCTCATGCTTGGTTTTTGTTTGTTTTTTAATTGTGGTACAATATCTATAACAAATAGTTTGCCATTTTAACCATTTTGAAGTATACAGTTCAGTGACATTAATTACATTTACATAGGTGTGCTACCATTATGCCTGGTTATTTTTGATGGCACGCTGAACATATATTTAAAAAAAATAATTTGACTGGAGAAGCCAGCATAACTTGTATAAGGCAAGGTCACGTAAGCTCCATAGACACATCCAAACTCCTTGAGGGACCGAATTGCTGGGCTGAGGGCTGTGGGGACCATGGTCTCGGGGAACATGTAGCTCAACTGGCATAACATCATTTATAAAGACAATGTTCTACATTCTACTTTTGTGAGTAGCATCTGGGGTCTTACAAGCCTGTGAGCAGCCATCTAAGGTACTCCACTGGTCTCACCCCATTGGGAGCAAGGGAGAATGAAGACTAAAGACAAAAGGGAAAGATTAGTCCAAAGGACTGCTAGACCACAACTACCACGGCCTCCACCAGACTGAGTCCAGCACAACTAGATGGTGCCCGGCTACCACTGCCTACTGCTCTGACAGGGATCACAATAGAGGATCCCAGACAAAGCTGGAGAAAAGTGTAGAATAAAATTCTAACTCACAGAAAAAGACCAGACTTACTGGCCTGACAGAGTCTGGAGAAACCCTGGGAGTAAGGCCCGTGGACACCATTTTAGCTCAGTAATGAAGTCACTCCTGAGGTTCACCTTTCAGCCAAAGATTAGACAGGCCCATAGGAGAAAACAAGACTAATGGGGCACACCAGCCCAGGGGCAAGGACTAGAAGGCAGGAGGGGGCAGGAAAGCTGGTAACAGGCAACCCAAGGTTAAGAAGGGAGAGTGTTGATGTGTCGTGGGGTTGTTAACCAATGTCATAAAACAATATGTATACTGTTTAATGAGAACTTCTAATTTGTTCTGTAAACCTTCATCTAAAGTATAATAATAATAAAAAAAAATTAAACTCCCCCCAAAAATTAATAATAATTTGAGGGCAAGAAAGTCTTATCTTTTTCCAAGGAGGAGATTCCTTTTCTTCTGCCAGGTGCCTGGGGGTGCTCCATTTCTGAGACTGAGATCATGTTAAGCCGAGGCTGGCTTGCAACTCCCTCTAGTTTTTGGGATCCCAACCTAAAGCTAGAGAGTTTATAAGGGGCTTCTGCTCTTGCTAGCCCTTAAACTTAAATCCCTGTCACTCCAGCCCTGTGATGTGGAAAAAGAAGCTGCGCAACCTCTGAACTGTCTATTCCAGAATAGGCAGAAGCCGCAGGACAAAGTCCTCCAAATGCTGGACTCAGCTCTTTGGATACCATCCTCTCCTACATTCTGGCCCAGCAGTTATTTACTATCTTGTTAGCTTTCTGGAGCCCTGGTGGTGCCACGATTAAGAGCTCGGCTGCTAACCAAAAGGTCAGCAGTTCGAATCCACCACCTGCTCCTTGGAAACCCTATGGGGCAGTTCTCTGTCATATAGGGTCACTATGAGTCGGAATCTACTTAACGACAACAGGTTTGGTTTGGTTTTGGTTTTTTAGCTGTCTACTACAGCAAAACTTGTGAGAGCCGGAACTCAATGGGACTGCCTTGTTTTTCCAGGTCTCGCAGGTTTTCTACCTTTGACAGGATGCAGTCTTATCATTTTTCTCTGACTTTCAATTAGTGGAAAATATTTGCATTTTCCATCTCTGACAGGTTTCTGCCTAACATAGGTTCCAGCTTTTGCAGGTTTTACTGTACTTTTCAAGTATACTTTTAAAAATATTTTGTCCACCATTCCTAGTTGTCATTATTGGGAGAGTTAATTTAAGTGTCCTTGTTCTTGACAGAAGCAGAAGTTTCTCATTTATTCTCTATAGGAAAAACTTCTTCCTTCTGGCATTTTCTTTATAATGTAATGTTTGAGATGTTTTAAAACCTGATGGAGCTTGAAGTTTTACTATATACTATAATAGAATATGAAGTACATTTCTGGATTTTGATGTATTTGTGAAATCAAGTAGAGATGATTATACAAAAGTCAGAAATAATATGTTATAAGGAACTTTCATTTTCTTAATCATATAATTTAATCTCGTCTCTTTTCATGAAGCTAATGGGGTTTGTAGGATCAGAGTTATTGTTTTTGTTGTTGTTGTTAATTGCCATTGAGTTGATTTTGACTCATGGCAACCCCATATGCGCAGAATAGAACTGCTCCATAGGGTTTTGCAAAAGCTGGAAACAAAGAAGGATCAGTAGTTGGAAAATATGGCCTTGATGATAGAAATGACACTAGAGATCACCCGGTAGAATTTTGCAAGACCAATGACTTCTTCATTGCAGTTGTCTTTTTTCAACAACATAAACAACAACTATACGTGTGGACCTCAGCAGATGGAATACACAGGAATCAAATCAACTACATCTATGGAAAGAGACGATGGAAAGCTCAATATCACCAGTCAGAATAAGGCCAGGGGTCCACTGGGGAACAGACCATCAGTTGCTCATATGCAAGTTCAAGTTCAAGCTGAAGAAAGTTAGAACAAGTCCCCAAGAGCCAAAGTATGACTTTGAGTATATCTCACCTGAATTTAGAGAACATCTCAAGAATAGATTTGATGCATTGAACACTAATGACTGAAGACCAGATGAGTTGTGGAATGGCATCAAGGATATCATACATGAAGAAAGAAAGAGATCATTAAAAAGACATGAAAGAAAGAAAAGACCAAAATGGATATCAGAAGAGACTCTGAAACTTGCTCTTGAAGGTCGAATAGCTAAAGCAAAAGAAGAAATGATGAAGTAAAAGAGCTGAACAGAAGGGCGACTTGAAAAGACAAAGTAAAGTATTATAATGAAATATGCAAAGACCTTGTCTTAGTTATCTGGTGCTGCTATAATAGAAATACCACCAGTGGGTGGCTTTAACAAAGAGAAATTTATTCGCTCACAGTCTAGGAGGCCAGAAGTTCGAAATCAGGGTGCCAGCTCCAGGGGAAGACTTTCTCTCTTTCTTGGCTCTGGGGGAAGGTCTTTGTCATCAATCTTTCCCAGTTGAGGAGTTTCTCAGCACAGGGACCCCGGGTCCAAAGGATGCACTATTCTGCTGGCTCTTGTTTCTTGGTAGTTTGAGGTCCTCTTATTTCTGTGCTCATTTCTCTCTTTTGTATCTCAAAAGAGATTGACCTAAAGTACAACCTAATCTTGTAGATTGAGTCCTGCCTCATTAACATAACTACTGCTAAACCCACCTCATTAACATCATAGAGCTAGGATTTACAACACATAGGAAAATGACATCAGATGACAAAATGGTGAACAATCATATAATACTGGGAATCATGGACTAGCCAAGTTGACACACATTTTTTGGGGGGACACAATTCAATCCATAACAGACCTGGAGATAGAAAACCAAAGGGAGGAACACACTCAGCATTTCTCAAGCTGAAAGAACTGAAGAAAAAAATTCAAGCCTCAAGTTGCAATATTGAGGGATTCTACAGGAAAAATACTAAACGACACAGGAAACATCAAAAGATGGAAGGAATATACAGTGTCACTGTACCAAAACGAATTGGTCGATGTTGAACTATTTCAGGAAGTAGCATATAATCAAGAACTGATGGTACTGAAGGAAGAGGTCCAAGCTGCACTGCAGGCATTGGCAAAAAACAAGTCTCCAGGAATTGATGGAATACTAACTGAGATGTTTCAACAAACAGATGCACTGCTGGAAGCACTCACTCCTCTATGCCAAGGAATTTGGAAGACAACCACCTACCCAACAGACTGGAAGAGATCCATATTTGTACCCATTTCAAAGAAAGGTGATCCAACAGAATGCAGAAATTATCGAACAGTATCATTAATATCACACACAAGTAAAATTTTGCTAAAGATCATTCAAAAGCAGTTGCAGCAGTACATCAACAGGGAACTGCCAGATATTCAAATTGGATTCAGAAGCTATCATTGTTGATGTCAGAACCTGTGTTTTATTGACTATGCAAAGGCATTTGACTGTGTGAATTATAACAAATTATAAATAACACTGAGAGGAATGGGAATTCCAGAACACTTAATTGTGCTCATGAGGAACCTGTACATAGACCAAGAGGCAGTCCTTCAAACAGAACAAGGGGATACTGTGTGGTTTAATGTCAGGAAAGGGGTGCAACAGGGTTGTATCCTTTCACCACACTTATTCAATCTGTATGCTGAGCAAATAATCCGAGAAGCTGGACTGTATGAAGAACGGGGCATCAGGATTGGAGGAAGACTTATTAACAACCTGCAGTATGCAGATGACACAACTTTGCTTGCGGACAGTGAAGAGGAGTTGAAGCACTTACTGATGATCAAAGACTACAGCCTTTGGTATAGATTACACCTCAACATAAAGAAAACAAAAATCCTCACAAGTGGACCAATAAGCAACATCATGATAAACAGAGAAAATACTGGCATTGTCAAGGATTTCATTTTACTTGGGTCCACAATCAACACCCATGGAAGCAGCAGTCAAGAAATCAAACGACACGTTGCATTGGACAAATCTGCTGCCAAAGACCTCTTTAAAGTATTAAAAAGCCTCGACGTCACTTTAAGTCATAAGGTACGCCTGACCCAAGCCATGGTGTTTTCGATCACCTCATATGCATGTGAAAGCTGGACAATGAATAAAGAAGACTGAAGAAGAATTGATGCCTTTGAATTATGGTGTTTTCGAAGAATCTTGAATATACCATGGACTGCCAGAAGAAGGAACAAACCTGTCTTGGAAGAAGTACAGCCAGAATGCTCTTTAGAAGCAAGAATGGCAAGACTTCGTCTTATGTACTTTGGACATGTTATCAGGAGTGACCAGTCCCTGTAAAAGGACATCATGCTTGGTAAAGTAGAGGGTCAGCCAAAAAGAGGAAGACCCTCAACGAGATGGATTGACACAGTGGCTGCAACAACGGGCTCAACTATAACAATGATTGTGAGGCTGGCGCAGGACCGGGCAGCGTTTCGTTTTGTACATAGGGTCGCTATGGGTTGGAACTAACTCGATGGCACCTAACAACAGCAACAGCATAGGATTTTCAAGGCTATGACTTTTCAAAAGCAGATCTCTGGGCCTGTCTTCTGAGGCTCCTGTGGGTGGGTTCCAACCACCAATCTTTCAGCTAGTAGACCAGTGCTTAACTACGCCTCCCAGGACCTATATATCAGAATAGACCCTTGAAATATTATTAAATTAAGCTTTTAACATCTAGAATATGTTAATGTATATAAATTGTAATGAAAATCCTTAGTTGTCTGACAAAAGAATAAGAACTCTAGCTCCCTGATAATGGGGGAAAAATTTTTCTCTAGTCAGTGTGGAAGCCTTGGAGAGGAAGCTTTTGCCCGCACCCCTGCCCCGCGCTCCTCTCCGCCCCGCCCCGCTCCCCGCAGTCCCGAAGTATTAGCTGTGTCGGGGGCGCCCCCTGGCGAGAAGCTAGTGAGCTGGCGGCTGCCGGCCGGGCTCTGGACCCCAGACAGTGGGGCTCGCGGGGACTGCCACCAGGCAGCCATGGTCCATGTGGGAAGCCGTCAAGGCACCACTTCATAAGCAGCTCCTTTTATGTCACCCTGGGAATTTCTGAGAGAAACACATGTGCAAAACATCTGTTTTCCGTGTTTCCCCTTCAAAGCAGTGAAAATGGTGGTTTGTTTGAGTAAGAAAAAGCGGAAAAGCCAGATATTAGCTCAGTGTTTACGAACCTGGTCATGTTTCTGCTGAGTTTGCTCCTGTAGTATTTACCGCCTTGTGATTTTTTTTTTTGCTTTTCTTTTTCTTTTCAATTAAATAAACACTTTCAACTCGATAGGCTCCTCTAGGCTGGGAGTCCTGTGAACTGCAGACCCGTGAATGCAGTTTCCTGGACGTCACTTAGTTGTCCACGTCCCCTGTCCAAGCGAAACGTTGTCCCCAAACCTGATCCTCTTCCAACTGTTCTTCCCCTCTTTCCATGAGAGGAAGAAGCCAACCTTAAATGACACAGCACTTCCCCCACATTGCATAATAGGCCCCTTGCTCTTAGAGAAGGTCCCTGGCTGACACATTTTGTGATTAGCTGCTAACCTAAAGGTTGGCAGTTCAAGCCCACCCAGCAGCATCACAGAAGAAAGGCCTGGTGATCTGCTTCTGTAAAATATTACGGCCAAGAAAATCTATGGAGCAGTTTTACTGTGTAACACATGGGGTCACCGTGAGTCAGAATCGAGTTGACGGCAACAGGTTTGGGTCTGGGTTTGGTTTTACTCCTAGAAAGGGAGCTTGAACATGCGCATCAAAATGTCCGTGAACTTGTGTTGGGGGACATGATATAAAACTATTTAGCCAAGCCAGAGGGAAATAGGCACAAAAACCTGCTCTTTCTGTGCACAGACATTGTCAATGGTGTTAAGTCATTCATCTCATACTTCAATAAGAACACTTATTTTTTTCAAAAGGTAAGTAGACCTCTCTTTTGAGGAGAAGAGGTAGAAATGCCTGTGACATCCTGATAGCTACCACAGCGCTAACTCTCAATTGTTGTTGTTAGGTGCCATTGAATCGGTTCCAACTCATAGTGACCCTACAGGACAGAGTAGAACTGCCCCATAGGGTTTCCAAGGAGCAGCTGGTGGATTTGAACTGCCGACCTTTTGGTTAGCAGCTGAGCTCTTAACCACTGTGTCACTGGGGCTCCCTAACTTCACTAGTTGAGCTCAATTTTCATAATTAAATTTAGGAGAGCAGCGTAAGAGGCCTGTGCCACAAAAAGCAAGGGTGCTGACTGCCACCAGGGGCAGAGTCAGAAAGACAAGTTGGCCAAGATGCACCCACAAATGTCCCCGTCTGACCTCTAGGCCCTTTGTGTTCTCGCTGTGCCCTGCACAGACTTCCGTTACCCTCCCTGAGCGTTCGTTTGCTATTATTTTCTTGGGATTTTCTGTTTGTTAGATAGACACACATTATACATGTGACAAATGTTTACTGAATGCATGTATTCTTAGAGGACACCTATTATTTGCCAGGCACTGTGCTAGGTTCTGGGTCCCTGGTGGTGCAGTGGTTAAGAACTAAGGCTGCTAACCAAAAGGTCGGCAGTTTGAATCCAGCAGCCACTCCTTGGAAACTCTGGAGGGTAGTTCTGCTCTGTCCTATAGGGTTGCTATGAGTCGGAATTGAGCTGCCAACAATGGTTTTTTTTGTTTTTTGTTACTATGTTTGGAGCCCTGGTGAGGCAGTGATTAAGAGCTGCGGCTGCTAACCAAAAGGTCAGCAGTTCGAATTCACCAGCTGCTCCTTGGAAACCCTATGGGGCAGTTCTACTCTGTCTTATGGGATCACTGTGTGTCGGAATCAACTCGACGGCAATGGGACTGGTGCTAGGTTCTGAGATCTAAGACAAATAAGATAGTGACCCCTCCTCCTTGAGGCATTTCCTGAATTATCAGGATGACAGAGTGGAAACCAGATGTTTTAATTTTCAGAGGTTAGAGCTAAATGATGCAATTTTGGAGGAGGCAGGGGGGCTAGAGGAAGGGAGGAAGTGGGAGACAGCCTTTCTGCTCCACACAAGCCCTGTCCAATCTCTCCATTCATTATTCTCTCTGGCTAAGAATCGGGCAGATGATACAAAACGTGCCACTGGGGTGGGGATACAAATCATGGTTTAAGGACTGTCAAGGTCTCCTGTTTTTGCAAGCAAGAAATATTTATTAGGCATCTGCTACAATTAGACTACTCGATCTTCCTTTGGCTGATACTTTCTCGTTTATAGAGCAGGCTCACCAGAAAATCACAGGCTCATTTTACAAATGACTCTGCTGAGACTGGTAACTTGTTGAGGTCCTTGAAAGTCCCACTTCTCTACTTAGAACTCAGAGTTCTGACTCCTGGTCCAGGGCACTTCCCACCAACCCATCCTGGCCTCACCCTGCCCCCAGGATCCCACAGTCTAGGGGAAGAGTTGCTGTTCACTCTGTGACTGGGGGCAAACTCATGCTAATTTAATCACAGCCCTTGGTTTTGCCCTTGGCCATGTGAATTTGTAAGAGCCCCCCTTCTCCAGCTTCCTCTTGGACAATAATGAGGATGAACAATACAAGATGAAAGCAGCTTTTCAGCGGGTACCGTATACACTTGAGGAGATCCCAGCTGCCAAGTGGTCGCCGTGCTGACTCACAGCTCCAGTGATCCACCACCACTGCATGGCGTGACTGCTGTGAGATGCAGAAAGATGGGAGAGGGAGAGAAGAGGTGGGTCCCTGTCTCTCTGGCCAGGAGTTGCTTGTCTGCAGCAACTCACAGCCAAGGAAGGGAGGCGGTGTCTCTGGGGCCAATGTGTGGAAAAGTGGTGGATTCCAGCCAACCTGATTATTTTCGTTGTCTAAGGGTTGGAAAGATTTCTGGCCTTGTGTTTGACTTCCATTGATTACATGAGATAACCTACGTAAAGCCCTTGGCACATAGTAAGTGCCCAATAAATGGTAACTGCTGTAATAGTGATAATTGCAGTAATGATGACCTTAACAAGTACCGTAACAATAGAAGAATAATGTAGAGCATTAATTATTTAATAACCATGGCAATAATACATATAGTAATATGGTGGAGGCTGGGGCGGGGGGTGCAGTGGAAATGGTCTACCCTAGGAAAAGGTCTTTGATCACTGACACATAATGATAACAAAAAGCAGGCTGACTTTTAGTTGGTGTTACTATTGATTATCGTTCCTCAGTTCTTTAAAGGCAATGCATCCCGTTATTGCCTGCACAGGGGTAGGGGTGGGTGTCAGGGGGTGGGTAGATGGCTTCTACCACCCTACCCTTGATAGGCCCTGATGATGATGGTTACTTTTAAATTGCTCTGTGGGCTACGCAGACATTCAAATGACTAGCATGTTACTAAGGACGTCATTTGTTGGTATGGGTGAGAGTTCAGGGTTTCTCTATCCGGGACTGGGCCTTGAACGCTGGTGAAATGAGCCCAACGCACTGTGGGGACAGAAGCCGCAGGCGTTGGACTCTACGTGACGCTGCGCTCAGAGCTGAGCAGCCCCCCTGAAGGCACCCAACGCACACCAGCAACTGGAGTCATCCTCCCTGACCCAGGGACCCCGTCACAGATGAGGTGGCTTCCTTCCCTTTGCCTAATGGAAGGTTCTCTTTTCTTTGAGTAGGAAAATGCCCAGATTATCAAAGAAGTGGAAGTGGACAAGGTGTCGGCATTATCCAGGGCCCACATAGAGGCCATCAAACAGCTGTGGCAGGACCCCGGAATCCAGGAGTGCTACAACCGCAGGAGGGAGTATCAGCTGTCGGACTCCGCCAAATAGTGAGTACAGAGCCCGGGGCCGCTGCCCGGAGGGAGGGCTCTCAGGCGAGTGCAGCCAGCCTTCAAAGGAGCTCCTTGCTGGGGAGCTGGAGAGGCTCCTTGTTAATAGGAGGACACTCAGTGACAACCCTTGATGAGTGGGCACTGTCTCCCTCTTGCCTGTGTCCCCCTCTTCCTTATGGGTGCCCCATCTTGTTGTTGTTGGGTGCTGTCGAGTTGGCCCCCAACTCATGGTAACCCCATACACAACAGAACTAAATGCTGCCTGGTCCTGTGCCATCCCCATGATTGGTGGTGGACCAGACAATGTTCTGTTGCAACTCATAGGGTTTTTATTGGCTGATTTTTGGAGGTAGATCATCAGGCCTTTCCTCCTAGTCTGTCTTAGCTTGGAAGCTCTGCTGAAGCCTGTTCAGCATCAGAGCAACATGAAAGCCTCCACTGACAGACAGTGGTAGCTATGCATGAGGTGCATTGGCCGGGAATTGAACCTGGGACTCCTGCATGGAAGGCAAGAGTTCTGCATACCACCTCCTAAACCCCTCCGTCTACCGGTGGATCCTCAGATCCTCCTCACGCAGACACCTACTTTCCTCACCGTGTTCTAAGACTGTCGTTTTCAAGGAAAGGCTCAAATTTGGTTTTCCTTAGGGGAATCGATCCCAGTTGGGTTGCTAAAATGATCCGACTTAAAAAGGGAGTGCACCTCCTCCTGGCTGCCACCTCTCTCCTCTCTCTCTGCCTCCTGGCTTCCTGGTCAGAAGACTGCCGGTCCATTCGTTCTAAAACCAGAGAGTTTGGACCAGCAGCGAGGCAATAGGCCTGCCAGCTACTGATCTGGTGCTGCCCTCTAGTGAGCATGATCGGTATCTGAGGCCCAGCACATAAAGGAAGCCCAGTCCACAAGTGCTTTGTTTATTTAATTAATTATTTATTTTGTCCGTGTTTTGTTTCTTGACCATCTGCTAAGGCCTGTTGTTGTTAGCCAGCCCCCGACTCATGGCGACCCCATGCACAAAGGAACGAAAAGCTGCCTGGTCCCACGCCATCCCCATGATCGGCTGCAGATTGGACCGTTGTGATCCACAGGGTTTTCATTGGCTGATTTTTGGGAATAGATCGCCAGGCCTTTCTAAGTCCATCTTAGTCTGGAAACTCTGATGAAACCTGTTCACCATCAAAGCAACACGCAAGCCTCCACCGACAGACGGGTGGTGGCTGCGCATGAGGTGTATTCGCTGGGAATCAAACCCCGGTCTCCCGCATGGAAGATGAGAATTCTACCTCCAAGCCACCAACGCCGCTCTGCTGAGGCCTACACGCTATGTTTAGGATACATAAAGCTCCAGTTTTCAATCATTAGTACCTGCTTGCAAACCATCCCACAGAGATCACAGAATTTCATTTTCTGAAGAATTTCCTGAGGCAATACCTCTGTCAGCCAGGTTACTGGACAAGTAGCTTGATCACACCCGGTCCAGCCTTGAAGAGCCAGCGATTCCTACTTAAGCAGCTCAGCTGTCTCCCTTGCCCCATACCATTGTCCATCCTCCCAGAGCTCTGAAATCCTTTCCCCAGGCCCGTCCCTTCCCTTCAGCCAGCCCCCTGAGCTGGCTTTGGCCACGTGGCTCACCCCATTCCCTGCACAAGGCAGTAGACAGAAGAGGAAACCGGAAATAGTACCTCCTGCTGTTTCACTGGCCTTCCTTTGGCACTTGTCCCAAGCTGAGTGTTTGATGCCATTAATCCTGGTTGGCTGAGCTGATCTGACTACAGGTACGTTTAGGTGCAAGAGCACATCGAGGCAGGACGAGGAAGTAAAAGAGGACCCTGATAAAGTGTGGGGTCAGCATAGAAAAGAGATGGAAGGAAATGTTCCAAAGAGGAGGCTTTGAAAGCCCAGGGAGCTTGGGACATCTCTGGGTTAGCTGAGGCATTCGCCCCTTTGCTGGCCCTTCCCTGAGGCAGCATGGTGCGATTTGCTTCTGTGAAGGTCCTGGGGATTGGCTGGGGCTTCTGATATAGATCCACTGGGAAAATACCGATCACAACTGCTGTAGGAGTCAATGCCTTGAAAACTGGGCAAGAGCCTTGAGAGGGAGGTAGGGAGTGGTTAGGGTGGTGGACAGAAGTGGAAAAGAAAAAATGGCATAACCCGGACAATTGTCCAGCCTTCTGAACTAGCAAGACGTGAGGCACTTGCGCCGTTCCTGGTCTGTCAGTGGTTCTCCAGGGGAGGTGATTTTGCCCTACCCTCCACCCCCAGGACATTTGTCAGTGTCTGGAGACTTTGTGTCATCACGACTGGGTAGGTGCTACTGACATCTAGTGGATAGAGGCCAGAGATGCTGCTGAACATCTTACAATGCACAGGACAGCCCCTACGACAGAGGATTATCAATCCTAAAATGTCACTTGGCTGAGGTGAGGAACTATGGTCTAGATAATTCAGAGTGCTGAGACACCCTTAAAGGCTCCGAGTAGAAAGACTTTGAACACGTCTACTTGAATCTGAAGGCATACTTAACAAATAGGGGTTTACATGAAAGATTTATGCGGCCTTGCTTCTGCTTCAAGCCTCTGGCTCCCAATTTCCAATTCCAATGAGTTCTCTCTTTACAACGAGGCAAGCAAGAAAAAGATGGGCAAGACAGAGGCAGATAATGGGAGATGGAAGCAGGAACCTTCCTTATTGAAGGAAGAATTTTTTAAGCTGATGTGAGTCTGCTGATAAAAAGGAAGGATGTGTTGAGGAGGGATGATTTTTCTGGAACCATCTACCTCAGCAAAATAAAAACAAAAAAACAGTTGCTATCCAATTGATTCTGACTCATGGTGACTCCTTGGGCGGCAGAGTAGAACTGTGCTTCATAGGGTTTTCAATAGCTGATTTTTTGGAAGTCAATCTCCAGGCCTTTCTTCCGACACACCTCTGGGTGGACTCAGACCTCCAAACTTTTGGTTAGCAGCAGAGCATGTTAACCATTTGCACCACCCAGGGACTCCTTCTACCTCAACAGCATCTTTTAAATTCTTTTCCTTCCCACTACCACAGCCAACATCAGACAGCTGTCCCAGGCAGCTCCAACCAACCTCTCTGCTTCCATTTTTCTATAATTCCAGTAGCAGCATGCCTCCTTCTCAAGGACAGCTTTATGTTCACCTTTCCTTAGCGTAAACATTGTCAATTGTCTCCCAGAGAATTAAGTACAAGCCTCACCCCACTTGCATGTGGCACCTCCAAATTGACACAGCCAGCTTTTCCAGACTTACCTGCGGCCCCTCTTGTACCCAAAACTCCAGTCGAGCCACCTTGCTTTCTCTACCTCAATAACCCCCTGCTTTCAGTCCCATCTCCTGGCCTCTGTTTCCACTGGGTCTCCAGCCTGCAAAACCCATCTCATAATTTGACCTCCCGAAATCATATGCCTTCCTCAAGTTTCATTTCAAACGTGATGTTCTCACAGTAGCTCTCCTTCCGCCCTTCTGCGGAGCTTCCTGGAGCAGTGCTGGGCTACTTCCCTCTATATCCTGACCCACACGTTGGCGGTGGTCACACAGGGGACATGTTGTCCTGGGCTCCCTGGAGTTTTGCACAAGTCCCAGGGGCTATTATAACTCCACCACTCTCTTTTTCATTCATAGAAGGAAATCAGAAAGCAAATCTGTGAGAGAAATATTATTATAGGAAGAACCTCAGACCTGCTCTCTTTGATATTTTAAAAATTTGTACCTTCTAGTATAAATAACAGAAACCCTGGTGGTGTAGTGGGTAAGTGCTACGGCTGCTAACCAAAAGGTCGGCAGTTCAAATCCACCAGGCGCTCCTTGAAAACTCTCTCGGGCAGTTCTACTCTGTCCTGTAGGGTTGCTATGAGTTGGAATTCACTCAATGGGAACAGGTTTGGTTTTTTTTGTTTTTTTTTTGGGGGGGGGGTGTTAGTACAAGTAACAAATCACTTTTAAAAAGATGTTTTATTGTGGTAAAAATATATACACCTACTCCTCACTTATCAACTATCTCCTTATGGACATTTTGCATTTACTACAGTAGTAAAAAATATACTATCTGATTATTTTGCACATTAATGATCTATGTCTGGTAGTAACGAACGCTGAGGTGCAAGGCGAGAGTAACACTGGCTCTGATGGTTAAGATTATGTGTCAGCCTGGGTGGACCATGATTCTCAGTGGTTTGGCAGTTATGTAATGATGTGGTCATCCTTCATTTTCGCATAATGCCGATTTTCACATAACAACCTAGTCTTTGGAACCTAATCATGTCGGTAGGTGAGGAGTGGGTGTATAGCAAAACATTTTCCAATTCAACATTTTTTTACATGTACATTCAGTGACATTGGTTACATTCATCATGTTGTACAATATCATCACTATCCATTTCCAAATTATTCTACAACGTTAACAGAAGCTCAGTGCTCCCTAGGTTAGGACTTCTCCCTTCCCTCCCTCCCGCCTCTGGTAACCACTAATAGACTTTGGTCTGTATGCATGTGCCTATTTCATATAAGTGGAATCATACAATATTTGTCCTTTTATGACTGAATTCTTTAACTCAGCATAATGTTTTTAATGTGCTTTCATGTGTCAGGACTTCATTTCTCTTTATGGCCAAGTAATGTTTCATTGTATGCATGTACCACATTTTGTGTATCCATTCATCTGTTGATGGACACTTGGGTTGTCTTCACCTTTTGGCTATTGTGAATAGCGCTGCAAGGAACATTTGTGTATGAGTTTGTTTGTGTTCCTGCTTCTAATTCTTTGGGGTCTATACCTGGGATTGGGATTGCTGAGGCATATGATAGCTCTGTGACAAATCACTTTTGATACACCTCACAGATAATTATGGACACCAATGATTGTGATGCTGTAGTGGAGAACTGCGGGTGAAATGTGAAAGAGCAGGAGAGAACATGGGCCGAAAGATGTATCATGCTTGAAACTAGTTTAAATGTTTACGAGCTGTCCCCCTAACTGGAACCTGAGCCCCCCCAAGGGCAGGAACTCTGCTTGCCTTGCTCACTGCTGCTTTCCCATCATCTAGAACACAGTTTTGTAAATAAAGTTTTATTGGAACACAGCCACACCCATTCATTTACGTATAATTTATGGCTGCTTTTGAGCTACCACGGTAGAGCTGAGTCATTGTTACAGACTGTATGTGGCCCACAAGTTGAAAATATTTACTCTCTGGCCCTTTACAGAAAACATTTGCTTACCCTTGCCTGTAGATTAATGCCTGGTACATAAGGATACTTGTTAAACTGTTTTGCTTACCTGTTAGTTTCCTGCTCTGTCCCTTTCTATCTTTAAACAAATCAATTTAACCTCTCTGAGCCTTGGTTTTCTTAGACATAATAGAAGATTGGGGATGACTGTTTTCAGGGTGGTTTAGGGGATATTGATAATGTATGTAAAGTGCCTGGCACAAGGTAAATATTCAGAATTGGCTGATGGTATTATCATACTCACCTTACGTTGTTGCCTAATTATTAATTTCCTTCTTTCATTCTCTTACAATAGCATGAGCTTCTAGAGGGTAGGTTTCTGGTGGTGTGTATCCCAGTCACCTGCTCTGCCCACCTCAGCCCCTTCCACATGAGACACATCAAGTGAATGCTACTTGAACCGAACTGAAAATAGAGATAAGCGCACTGCTCCGCTAGTAATGTCCGCTTATTAGGCCATTCAGTTACTCATTTAAAGAAGTATTTGTTGAGTGCCTACTATGTGCTAGGCACTGTGGTATGAGCTGCAGATTCAACCAGAAACAGACATGCTCTGCCGTCAGGGAGCGTACCGTCTGGTGGGGTGAGATAGGTACAAATCAAATCATTGCATATGTCAAAGTAATGCACCCCTGTGAGGAGCTCTGGGGGCAGGAATGGAAAGTTGGGGGAGGGTGTTGCAGTAGGAGCTGGCTCTCAAGAAAGGGTCATTGATGGAATCAGTGAATCAGTGTGGGGGTCACCGTGGGTTGGGGTGACTTCCCTTTACTAAGGAGTCCCTGGGTGGTGCAAGTGGTTGGTATGTTTGGCTGCTAACCCAAAGGTTGGGGGTTCAAGTCCACCCAGTGGTACCTCAGAAGAAAGCCCTGGCAATCTACTTCCTAAAAAATCAGCCATTGAAAACCCTATGGAGCACGGTTCTACTCTGACACACATGAGATTGCCATGAGTGGAAATCGACTCAACAGCAACTGGTTTTCCCTTTAGTAGGATGGACATATCTCCCTTCTATAAAAGGAATCTCGGCTTTTCTTCTCTCAGCTTCTTGAGCCGAGGGCTGCCTGGTGAGAAGGGTTTGCCTAGTGGCCTCTTGGCTTCCCTTCATCCTGACCTGCTCAGTCCATGGCATCAGAGTGGCTCCAGGCCAGCGTAGGGTGGGTCGTACCTGTGCCAGGAGAAGACAGGGTCGGCAATTCCATTGTTGGCCAGGGACTCAGATAAAAGTTATTTTTCTCTAAAATGCCTTTTTGTAAAGTAGGCTTTAAAGTTTAAAACAAAACCAAAACAAGTGATGTTTTAAGCTCAGGGCTTTAGTATATGGCCAAAAAGAATCCAAGACAGGTTTTGGGTTATTTTATTTCCCAGTGTCTTTAACAGGAAAATCTTTTCGTGGTGGTTATTTTAAAACAATTTCCCTTCTGCCTGTTTTATGCCTGTCTGTCATCTTGGAAACTCTAGCTCATTGAGCAGAAGTGTTACAGAAAGGCGCCCACATTATGTAACATTCTTGGATGAGGGTGCATGGGGAGGGAGAAGGGCTTCTGGAGGGAGGGGACAAATGGGAAGTCAGAGACAGCCATAGCCAATACCCTATTCCTTCCAGCCCCGCCATCTCCCTCACCGGCCATGTAGATTGCTATCAGGCCCCGTTTAGAAGCAGGAGGAAGACGTGGAAAGATCTGCAGATTTCCCAGAAGCCTCACGACAGTGCTTCTGATCCATATTCTCTTCAAAGCATCTCAGTAGGGGTGGAGGGGCCTGGCCCAGAGATGACTCTCAAGAAAGGGCCTATCGATGGGCTCAGTGAATCTGGGTGGGGTCACTGTGAGCTAGGGCTGGCTTCTCTTTCATAGAACAGACATTTCTCCCTTCTCTCTCTCTCCGTCCCAGTTACTTGACTGACATTGACCGAATCGCCATGCCGTCCTTTGTGCCAACACAGCAAGATGTGCTTCGGGTCCGAGCGCCCACAACTGGCATCATCGAGTATCCCTTTGACTTGGAAAACATCATCTTTCGGTAAGACGGTCTCCCCAACACAGCCCATTAAGAATTTGTCTGCCCAGGCTTGAAAGTTCCCAAATGGGTCTTCTTCCTCCTTGCAATTGCTTTTTTTTAAAAAAAATTTACTGTGATAAAATATATGTAACAAAACATTTGTCATTGTGACCATTTTTAAGTGTACAATTCAGCGAGTTTAATTACGTTCACCACATTGTGCAACCACCACCGCTATCCATTTCCCAAGTAGATATTTATATGACTTGTGTTATCCTGTATAGGTCTTACGTGTTTTAGGGGAGGATGGCCCTCTCTGTCTCAGGCTATTTAGGACTGTGGTGGGTCTCAACTGCTAGAGTGGAGGGGAACTCACCTTTCTAATTACCCTTAGATAGAAGAGTCTTATGCGTGTCTGGAATAATTACTGTATGTAAAACACACACACACACACACACACACACACACTTCTGTAACCTGCAATTGAAGTACCTTTAGGATAATCTAAGTAAATTGTCACTGCATTTAATTATAGCAAATAATAATAATATGGTGCATATATACAGCATTGGAGCCCTGGTGGCATAGTGGTTAAGAGCTGGGCTGCTAACCAAAAGGTTGGCAGTTTAAATCCCCAAGCTGCTCCTTGGAAACCCTATGTCGCGCCTTGGAAACCCTATGGGACACTTCTACTCTGTCCTATAGGGTTGCTATGAGTCGGAATCAACTCAACAGCAATGGGTTTAGTTTTTTTGTTTTTTTATGCTGCATTGCAAACTTCAAAGCCCATTTTTATCCAGCATTACCCTTGTTCCTCCTAACAGTGATGATCATACACACTTTTCTAGTTGAGACAGCAAGAGTCGGGTCCTCCCACGTTTAGGCACTGTCTGTACCCCCCACTACACCCCAGTGCAACTGAAGAATTGTGGGGTTAGAGGAGCCCTCTGGTACAGCCCCCTCGATTTTCTGCATCTGTGTGAGCACATCCCTGATTTCGAAGCAGCCCCTGTGCCTGTGTGCCCATGAGTTTATCTAAACCTTTCAAAGTCAACTAGCGCTTACAACTTCCAAAACCTCTCAGAGTCAGGGGTTCCCAAGGCTTAAAAAAAAGAAGGAGACCTTTAAATTTCTTCCAGTCTTTCTCGACCTTTGATGAGTGCGTTTCATATTACTTTCCAGTGCCTGGTTAACGAGTAACGTCCTCCACCAATGATACCTATCATCTAATAGCTCATAGCACCTTTCCCAGGAGGGTCTTTCCAGCTGAAGAATTCTGATCTTTGAAATAGAGTCCCTTTGAATGGCTTCTCCAAGCCCAACCTCTTGACTATTTCCGTTTTCCCTTTCCAGCTCCCTCCCCACTGCTCCCTATGAGGTGGGGCCAGCCAGGCAGCTGTGCCATTAATCACAGGTGTGGCTATACCTCCAGGAAGTGCTTCAAGGGCAGGGCTGGATCTTTGGTTTTCTTCCCAGCACCTTTCCGACAGCAGTACTGGGGATGGCCTGGGGGCCACCTAACCACTGGTCCAGTGTCTTCCGAGTTGTGTTTATCATAGAGGGTACGCTCTGGCAGCTTGTGGGCTGTGTGTGGCCCACTGGTGTCTTCTCTTGGCCCAGTCAGTGTTTTAAAAAAATTTTGAGCCAACATTTAACAATTGGGGTGCTTCACTTAAAACATTTGACTTCTAGTTTTTATTGAAAAGTTGGAGGATCTGGTAATAGTGAGCCTGTTTTTTTGCCTAGCAAATTTGGCAGCATTTGGTAGCTGCTCTCCCTTTAGATGGGGTCCCTAGCCCTTGTGCAGTTCATGCTTTTCTACTTAGGAAAGGCCCCCTTGACTCATTCACAAACTGCCTGATCCCTGGGGCATTTGAACTTGTGATCTCTGGGCTATGAGTCTCTGAAATCTTTCCAAAAAACCAGTTGCCATGGAGTCAATCCCAACTCATGGTGACCCCATGTGTGATGGAGTTAGAACTGTGCTCCATAGGGCTCTCAGTGGCTGATTTTTGGAAGTAGATTGCCAGGCCTTTCTTCCTAGGTGCCTCTGTGTGGCCTCGAACACCCAGCCTTTCAGTTAGCATCTCAGCGCATTAGCCATTTGCACCACCCAGGGACCTCAATCTTTCCAAAGACACATGTAAAGGCTTTGGATTTTCCTACTGAACAGAGGAAACTTGTAGGTCTGTATAGCAAGAAGGGGTGGCATTAGCTAATGCAGAAAGGATTTGTGGACAAGTTAGAGTGTCCATTGGAAACAAGAATGGGCCCAGGGCCAGAAGAAAGGTGGCTGAACCCAGAAGACTACTCGCCTTTCTGCTCCTCTTGTGCCTGGTGTCCTGGACTCCACGGTGATTGGAGCAAAACCCAAGTGAATGCTGTGTTTTCCACCCAGTCTCCCCAGGCAGGGCCACCTGAGTCATCTCTGCCTCTGTCTTCAACCTTCATTTACATTTTGTGATTCCTTTGCTAGGAAACATCCAGGGGTTTCCCAGTGCCTAAAGCAGTGGTGCTCAAATGTTTTAATCTCAGGATCCTTTTTCACTCTTAAAATTTATTGAGGTCCTCAAAGAGCACCAATTTCCATGGTATAATGATCCATGTCCTTTCCCCCCAAAGAGTCACGTATTTGAACCTTTGAGTGATCTTCTGTGTTTCTGTTGAACAGGATGGTGGATGTTGGTGGTCAGCGATCTGAAAGACGGAAATGGATTCACTGCTTTGAAAGTGTCACTTCCATTATTTTCTTGGTTGCTCTGAGCGAATATGACCAGGTCTTGGCTGAGTGTGACAATGAGGTATGCTAGACGGGGAGTTTAATTAGCTGTAGAAGACAGAGATCTATTTCTGTAGTTTCCAAGAAACCAGGCAGCTCTGGCAGTAAACCTCATTCGTCAGGTTAAGAAGCCCTGCTAATCAAAGTGTAAGTCCTTGAACTAGCAGCATAGGCATCACCTGGGCAGCTTGTTAGACATGCAAACCTACTGAATCAACCCAGACCTTCTGAAACAGAATCTGCATTTTAACAAGATCCCAGGCACTTCAAATACACCTGCAAGTAGGAGGGTCAGTGGCCTGGAACCCTAGTTCTCAAACTTGGATGCACACTGGAATTCCTGGGGAACTTAAAAAAAAAAAAGTGCCTGGGTCCAAACCAGAGCTGCTGATTTAATTAGTAGTGGGTGTGGCCTGGCATGGGGATTTGCAGACGCTCCCTAGGTGATTGTAATGTGCAGCTAAGGTTGAAAACCACTCGGAAGCAGTGGTTCTCATCGTTGGCTGCATATTGGAGTCCCTTGGGGAACTTTTTTTTAATGTCATTTAGACCCCACACAAGAGACTTTGTATTTACTGGGTTTCGGTTGGGGGTATCTTTGCCAAGCTCCACACAGCTTTTGCACAGCCAAAGTTGAGAAACATTGTTTCTAATAAACTTCGTCTGAGAACAGGCATCCCAGCATCCTCCATAGGCCCACAGCCCTCCCCAATTAGGTCCTTAATTACTGCCAGTGTCCCTAGGTGGCACAAACGGTTTGTGCTCAACAACTAACCTTAAGGTTGGCAGTACTATGGAACAAAAGGCCTGGAGATGTGTTTCCATAAAGATTGCAGTCAAGAATACTCTACGGGGCAGTTCTACCGTGTAACAACATGGGGTTGCCACGAGTCAGAATTGACTCAATGGCACCTAACAACAACCATTACTCCCAAATGGGGAGTGGTGTCAGATGCTTGGAGCTGTTCTAGGGGCCACCTGGGATTGCATCTCTCTTCACTTCCCTGGGAGGGGTTCCCTCAGGGCAGCTCTGACATCCATCCCAGTTATCCACTCAGCATGCCCTGCAGAGCTGTTGGGTAGAAGGCCTTACCATGGATCTGCCTGGAAACTGAAGAGACCATCACAGCCTCTTGTTTGTGAGGTGGGGCATTTTCTGTGGGGGAATAGCAATGTCCTGTCCATCATCTTTGTCCCTAAACTTGCACAAGATCTCTTGACCTTTTATAAAAATGTCTCTTGTTTCCAGGGTATGAAAGTAAATCAGTAAAAGGCTCTGTCCAGGACCAGACAGTAACAGTGAACAAATGATACTTTGTAATTCTTGAGAGATTTTCCCTGAGGAGCCCAACTACATTGGCTAATTAGTGAAGGATTAACCCGTTTGCTTGTGTCACTGTGCAAAGAACAGATACCTTGGCTGCCGCCCAGCTCTTCAAGTGGGGAGATTTTTTTAAAAAAGCAAAGGCATCTAGTTATCAATATGAAAATTAGCTCCAAATTTGTCTCAGGAATCACTTTGTGACATTTCTCAGGAAACTCAAAAGATTAGTCAGGTGCACAAGGGACCAATGGCTAAGCCTGATATGCTTAGAAATTAAACAATTCCTCCTCATAAAAATCACAAGGTATTGAGAGAAAAATTGAGTGGCTGGCACTCCAGACTTTTCCCTCCTGGTTGTAGGTAAGTGTTAGATCCACTCACCAGGCTGTATAGGAATTGTTTTCACATATTGTATGTAATTCCTCGGGGAGCATTACTGACAAGGTCATAATCCATTTTAAAGGAGTTTTAAAAACAAGACAGTTAGAGTGAGGGGTTACCTCTCTGGTAATAAAATCTGGATCTTAATCCTGAAAATGTATTGAGAGGCAGAACGAGCCGGGGTGTCTGGGAGTGTAGGGAAATAGAGATTTATGACCTCTCTCTCTGGAGTGGCTGTGCTCAACTTTGAAATACTCAGGACTAGAACAACCGACACAGTGGCTGCAACAATGGGCTCCAACATAGCATGATTGTGAGGATGGTGTAGGACCAGGCAGTGTTTCATTCTGTTATATGTAGGGTCGCTATGAGTCAGAACCAACTCGATGGCACCCAACAACAACAACAGAACAATTGTCGTCACCAGATAAGATCTGTATGTGTCCTGTCTGTTCTCCACAAATCAGGAGCATTTAATATTTCCTCGTCAATGTCTAATGCTTAGAAATGGTTACTGTCCCTCTACAAAGCCTTCACCAGGTCTTACTATTGTATGAGTTTGGGAGAGTTTTAAATTTTCTAAACAATAGTATGCTCATCCATAGACACTCTTCCCCCAGCACAGCTTGCCTGTCTTACATGCATGGAAAGCATGTACAGACAGGGGCTCAGTAGCATTAGTCCCCGTCCTTGCCAGTGGCTGGCACTCACTGCTGAAGGTGCCTTCCTGCCTCTCACCATCACCTGACCCCTCACGTGCGGTCTGGAAGCCCGCACCCAATGAAAGTGGGTCTCTCAGATCTGGAGCTTCCAACTTCCCCATGTGATAATTCCAATAATTACACGACACAGAACACTTTTACCAAATGTGGGTATGAACCTTCTTTTTTCAAGTTGCACAAAAGCTCTTTCCTTTTCCTTGCATGTTGGTTTTGGGCTAGAGGGAGAGGGGATCTGTGTAGGAGACCCAGGAGGCAGCAGGTGGGCGTGATTCATGAGAGGGTGCGGGTGGGGAGGAAACAGAAGCAGGAGGCCTGAGGTCTGTGGCCCCCTTGTGCCCACCAACTTCAGCAAGGACAGAGACACAGAGACTGCAGCTGGGTGAGAGAGGAACAGATAGAGAGAACCACCAATCTGGCATATTGCTTCCAAGGTACTGCTTTTCTTTCTAGTTTATTCTGAGTCCCTTTTTTCTCCCTTAGAACCGCATGGAAGAGAGCAAAGCCTTATTTAAAACCATTATCACCTACCCTTGGTTTCTGAACTCATCTGTGATTTTGTTCTTAAACAAGAAGGATCTCCTGGAAGAGAAAATCATGTACTCTCATCTAATCAGCTATTTCCCTGAATACACAGGTAAGTAAGCATTCATCTCGTGAACAGTATTCCTGTCCTCCCTGGCATCAGTCCAAAGTTCCTAACAGCTCACAAGGGCCTCAGTGGCCTGCTTCTAACAGCCCCCTCACCATTCCCCACTTTACATCGAAGCTCCAGCTGCTCCAGCCCCGCCACACAGGCCTCTCCCAATGTCTGGAATACACTGGCCAGCTCCTGCTAACTCTGCTTTTTTTTTCCCTCCAGGAGCCAGCTCAGGCATCTCCTTGGGGAGGCCTTTTTGACCCTCTGTTTGGCATCATGTGCCTCCTCTGTGCTGGGCTGACCTGCTCTCACTCGGTCTCAGCACGCTGTGTAGTATTGTCTCCCCCATCAGCTCCTTGAGAGCAGAGATTTTTCTTTGCATTCCCAGCACCAGTCAGAGTGCCTGGCACTTCTTAAGTGTAGGTTGAAGTGGGACATCTCCTTTACCAGACACAGGGTGGATGTTGAAGTTCTTTATACACGTAACTTAAGCGAGGCAGGAGAGAGGATGCCCTAATTAACCACATAGACATTGTAGTAGCAAGGCCCAAGCTTTAAAATAGACTTAAACCCATAACCAAACCTGTTGCCCTCGAGTCGATTCCAACTCATAGCGACCCTAAAGGACAGAGTAGAACTGCCCCATAGGGTTTCTAAGGCGCACCTGGTGGATTCAAACTGCCAACCTTTTAGTAAGCAGCCGTAACTCTTAACCACTATGCCACCAGGGTTTCCAAAATAGACTTCGGTACCTAATAATGTTAGTTCCTGCATTCTTCCCTTTTACTGTTCCTAGCCCACTTCTGTCTGTCTGAATTAACGATGCCCTCTCTTCAAAAGTGGTCCAAATCAGAAAATTAAACTGGGTCACTATTTTTAAAGAAATCATTTAAAGTACAATTTTCAAGTACCAGTGGACACTTAAAAATACTATTTTAAGGATTCATAATGAAGTACAATAAAAATAATGCCCCGGGCAAACTCTCCCCTAGAAATAAAATAAGACAGATCAAGGAAAGATCCCAAATGTGAACAAATCAAACAGCCAAACTTGTTGCTGTTGAGTCGATTCCAACTCATAGCGACCCTACAGGACAGAGAAGAAGCGCCCCATAGGGTTTCCAAGGTTTTAATCTTTACAGGAGCAGGCTGCCACATCTTTCTCCCCCATAGTGGCTGGTGGGTTCAAATTGCTGACCTTTGTGTTAGCAGCCAAGCACTTAACCGTTGAGCCACCAGACCTGTTGCCATCGAGTCAATTCCGACTCATAGCGACCCTATAGGACAGAGTAGAACTGCCCCATAGGGTTTCCAAGGAGCGGCTGGTGGATTACAACCGCTAACCTTTTTGGTTAGCAGCTGAGCTCTTAACCACTGCGCCGCCAGGGCTCCTTCAAATGAGAACAAGCATACATTAAACATAATTCTTGGGAAGACACCGTGGTATCTTTCTTCTTTCTTCCTCTAATTGAACTCATGACTAGGACCAAAGCAGGATGTCAAAGCTGCCAGAGACTTTATCCTGAAGCTTTATCAAGATCAGAATCCTGACAAAGAGAAAGTCATCTATTCCCACTTCACGTGTGCCACAGATACCGAGAATATCCGCTTTGTGTTTGCTGCCGTTAAAGACACAATTCTACAACTAAACCTGAGGGAATTCAACTTAGTTTAAAAGCTGCTGCCCACTCCTCCGTAACCGAAGACATGATTTAGAAGCTCCTCGTTTTCTTTGCCAATGCTCTGACATCACCTGACCCAGCCCACTGTGCCAGAAGCCGAGTGTCATGCAGAACATGGGACAGAGATGGGCCATGCAACTTGGAAGAGATTTGAGTTTACCAAAACCTTTCTTAAAGCCTTTATTCTCAAATTGTTTTTCTAGTTCTTTTCCTGACTTTTGATTGTAAATTTCTGTGTAATTTTTGAATTTGATATTTTATAGAATTTTAAAAAGCCACTGTGATTTACTGTTTTTTTATTATTTTAAGTGTGTTTAATAATAACCATTAAAAATCATGTAACAGCTTTTACTCAGAAGGGCCCATTAATTTACAGATCATGCCTTAAGACCTCTAAGGGATTAATTTGGGTGACTTTTTTTAAAGAATGTTAATGGGTTTGAAGCTTTTTACTAAATCTTGCAATTTACATACATTCTGAATTGAGTTTTTCTCTCTTCATGCTGAAGTATGACTTCTTTAAAATGCTACCAAAGATTTTTTTAAACAGTTCTTTTTGTGTGTTAACTTTCTAAGCCAAATTAATGAATAAATCAGTACATCTAACTTAGTTTTGACACGATTTTATCTCCACGAAGCCAAAATTGACATATGGTAGATGGGCTCTAGATTGCATATATTGGTGAAAATGTATGAATATATATATATGTATATACACACATATATATATATATATATATTCCAATGTCTATGACCAGGTCTTGTAAACTTGTGAAATGGCTAAAAGTCTAAATTGTTTAATGAATGTTACGTAATCCCTGCCACCATTCTGATGGCCATCACAGATTTGTTATGTTTGAACTATGTATGCTGTGCTTTTCTGAGAAGGTTAAGAATATACCATTGTATTAGCACTGAATTATCTTGTGTTTCTTTGACCTCATGGTTGATGGTTCTGCTCCTAAGGTCAAATGCTGTGACCTAAACAGTTAATAAATCAGAAACTTTCCTAAATTTCCTTCTTTTGAGGCAAGTCTGTATTCATCATCATGTTTGGTTAGTAGCAGAGGCAGAATCCCCTGAAAAGTACAGAGTGCTTCCAACTAAAGGCCCAAGGTGGTTTGGTTTCTGCTTTTTATTTGAAGGTATGCACTCATATACATATACATGCTCATATATGTGTGTATGTACACACAACACTTAAGTGATTTGCCTCCAATCTGTCTACAGAATGTACCTGGGCTGGCCACATATGTTATGCAATTACGTGTCAGCATTCCTATAGCTGCTCTGTGCCTTGGTATCAGCCAGTTAGTGGACTACTGTCAGGTTCTCATTCCGTTGCCATAATTCCAGGTGTGAAACTATTAAAGAACAGAAGAAAGAACAATGCTGGAAAAGATGGGAATTATGCTTATAGCTAATGATTCTACCATAGCAACATTAAGCTTTAAAAACTAATCCTCACTCAAGGGATGTTTTCAAGAGCACAAGTTTTTGTGGAATTTGACACACTGATGCTAACATTTATCAAAATAGTAAAGGTCCAGGGATAACCAAGACAGTTTTGCACAAGAGAACAAAGAGATGGGGGACTAGCTCTTCAGGATACCTACAAACATAACAAATAAACCTAACAACAAAAAGAAACACTCTTCCTGCCCCAGTGGGCTAAAGAGCTTGAACTGGTTCCGATTAGCCAATTAGCCTATGAAAAAGGGCTCAATTGAATCAGCAATCAGGGACAATAAACAATGTGGAATTTTGCTTTTTATCCCAAGCACTTTCTAGTATTTTACTATTGTTATTTTTAATTTATCTCAGGCTGACACTTAAAGCATACAAGAAAATGATGGTTTTTAATCACCTCTAGTTGTAGGACGGCTGTCAAGTAAATCATTAACAAAGCTGGTAATAATAAAGTATTTTCTTAAGTCAGGGAAAGGCTGAACTCTCCATATTAAAGGTAAATTAATCACCTCTGCCACTATTGATTCTGTAAGTAGAAGACTTTCCCTGAAGTCCCTCTTTCAAAATATAGTCATTACTTCCTGAGGAAAGGACTCATTTGCTGTTTTCTGAGATTGACAGACACACTCTTGGCACTTAAGAGTTTAGTGAGTATTGCCAGTCAAGTTTTCAGTGAGCAATGATCACGTTGGGCTGGAATGCTGTCAGCTTTGACCGAAACTCAGGACTCTGGCTAATCTGTTAGTTATCCACAATTTATTAGGGCCACCAAAAGGGTAGTTTAGATAGGTGAGGAAAGACTATCGATAATGCTTCTAATCCTATCCAATAACTAAAGAAGAGGCAGACTGAAGATCAGAAATCTTTATTTGACTCAATTTATTTGAAAACAGTATACATGGATAAACTGGGAAGTCATCTTACCATGCAATCCAAATCTACCAATACCTAGAAATAATTATCATTATTTAGAGAAAAGTGATTAGCGAGCATGGCCAACCAATTTTCAGGAAAAAAAAAGACTAAAGTCAAAAGTTCAAAAGGAAGAACTTCACTGTAAACTTTATGTTTAAAAATTATTTTATCCAAATACACAAAAACAAGGCAGAGACTGTGTTAACAGGCAACTGGGCCAGAAGCCCCCATAAGCGGGGTAAGAAAACTAAAAGTGATGCAGAGATACATAATTAAAAAACTAATTATCATCACCAGTGATTGTCTTTTCACCAAAGAATAAACATTCCAAAGAAGCACAAGACTATTTGATAAATAAAAAAATCAGTAAGAGAGGGAATTTTTTAAAGTGCACAGTCCCTGAAAAATTCATTTTTATATGTAATACACAGTCATATATCATTTTTACAAGTCCGTAACAATCTAGCTTACCTTGCACCACTCCCAGATACAATTTCTAATAGTTTGTGAGTGTGGCTATAAAACTAACACTGAGAACACTTCAGTGTAATTCAGGCAACATTTTTACTTCAGTGTTTTTCAGCCCAAGAATTGGGAACTTTTGAATAATCAATGGAACACTGACTATGGCTTAACCAAGAAATGTTGGGGGTCTTACAACATGTGGTATTTTAAGTACACTTCTGGTTGCTATGTTTTTTATTATAATACCCTTACGAGGTTTCTTGTTACAAGGACTTCATTAGTGAAGGGATACATTATTAAGGTATCAGAGCAATAATAAATGAATGGTAAAAGACACAGGAATTTTCGGGTTAACAGTTGGATGTCTATTATCGCAGGTGTTAAACTCTAATACAAATTAAACAATTGGTATTTGTATAAATTAATAAAAACATAAAAAAATACACTCATATCAACCTATAAAGAAAAGAAGTTACATTTCCTGGGTAGCCCTTTGGGTAACTAAAATTACCAATCTTCCTGAAATACCAGAATGTTTTTGTTTTAAAAAAAGTACAACTAATCTATAATCCTAAAAAAAAAGAAAAAAATTCTTTTCATCAGACATGAAATAATTTATTTCACAAAAGAGAAAATAAAGTGAAAACAGGTTTCAACTAAAGAGACATGTATGAGGTTTGTGACAGAGTAGGAAGGGTCCAGTATCTATCTTCTCAGTGCATGTGCTGGTCAGCGTTTGGGATAGGCCTGAAACCAACATTACTTTAGACTAATTGGTAGAAAGAAAAGAAGCATGAGAAAAAGTTTGTACTAATAGCAGTATTAGTCACTGAATGAAAATACAGATTACTAGAATCATAAAACTTTAACTGATTAATGCTAACCTAATTAGCATTAGCAGTAAGGCGCTTAGAAAGTACGTATGAAAGGATTCAGCAGGAGGTTGAATGGGTCCGCTTTTAGTCTATGATACTAAGTAGCACCAAAAAAACCAGATTTACTAAATTCTGTATTGAATCCTGAATAAGGAATGCTGGTTATCTAAATTTTCTATGTAGGTCTTAAAGAAATGAGGAAATCCAATTATTTTCAGCTAAATTGTATTGACATTTGTATAGCACCCCCCAGAGAATGAGTGTTTTGGCCCTACAAGCCAGCACCCTACACAGAATCCCCATTTTTAAGGCCTCTGCCACCTATACGGTGAATCAGTCAAAAGGTGGTGGTGGCGGTGGTGGTGGTGGTGGTATTAGGTGCCGTCGAGTTGGTTCTGACTCATAGTGACCCTACCTACAACAGAATGAAACACTGCCTGGTCCTGCACCATCCTCACAATTGTTGCTATGCTTGAGCCAATTGTTGCAACCACTGTATCAATCTATCCATCTTGTTGAGGTTCTTCCTCTTTTTCTCTGACCCTCTACTTTACCAGGCATGATGTCATTATGCTAGCCAAAAGGGAGATGGAGCAAATTCAACCTACTCAAAAGGAGAACTTCTGCCCAATCCTAGTAAAATTCTTAGTGGGAATGGGATTGAGATACATCAAGTTAAATGATATCCTGTGGCCTTTCTGGGCAAGTGTTTGTGAATCTAGTTTTTCTATGCTTTTTCTGATTCTACTGTATGATATGAGGCTATCTGATAAATACCAGGAAAGGAAAACATTTTATAAACCAAAATAGAACTATCGTCTCACTCTGAAGAAAAAGACAACGCTCACAGTCTGAACACTGCCTGAGCTGTGGATCTGCTACTCCTTATGTGAGCTCGGGCTCCACAGACTGTTCCAGCAATCACTGGATGGTCCAATCCTTCTAGATCAATGGCTTTCAAGCTTTTTTTTTTTTTTTTTTAACTGCAATCCACAATAGGAAATAACATTTTACATTGTGACCCACTTCACTATAGAAACAAGTATTTAAGTGAAACAATATTTCAGGAAACCCCTGTTAAATGCAGTGCTGTCTGGTATTTTTCTCCTCTATTCTGCTTTAAAAAAAGGCTAGTCTTCAGCTGTTGAATTGATTTCACAATCCATTAAGGGGTTAAGACCTACAGTTTGAAAAACACTGTACTTGAGAATTTTGGCTGATCCTGGAAAAAGGTACAAAGCAATAGCCTTGGAACTCAAACCAATTTCTCTGAGTGTGTCGGCTACTTTCGCCTTCAGTGTATTTGGCACACACTTTCAGCTCCTACGGGGAAACTAAGCCAGTACTTTGTCCCAATCTTTTTAACACAGGTGCCTATGCAGGGAGCACTGGGCGCAGTCTGAAGGATGAACTAACATGGGCAACTGAGGACTCAATAACTAAGGTGAAGAAAATCTAGCACTGAGTCAGTCTTTTTTTTTTTTTTTTTTTTTACCAGCCAAGGATAGGACACCTCTCTGCAGGGTGTTTCTGAGAAATGAGCTGTGAGTACAGACACTCACTGGGATATCACTGCAACTACTATCAGAAATAATGAGGGAGGGAATTATGATAGAAAAGACAACATTTAAGATTAACGGAATTTTCTTATTTACTTGGAGGCCACAGGATAGTTTTGGGATGATTAGGATTATGGGAGAGAGAAGGGCAATGAAGGACCGTCTAAAGGTGGTAATGATTACTTACAGACCAGGAAATAACTGAGCCTGGAACAATTTCAGGGTCTCGCCAGCACTAGAGAAGAAGCAGTCAATATATACACTATACTATTTTGCAAAGTGATAGAGAAGCGTTGAAGAAGTATACACACTCTTTGGCTCAGAGTACTTCGAAAATGTGAAGAAATCACAAACTTCTTTTTGTACCAGAAAGAACATTGCTATTTTTAATGACCATGGTTTTCTGGAGGAGAGTTGGCAGAGAACAGACACACTCTGCCTTGGGTTTCACATAATAATCATGGACCAGAATAGCAGATGTGCTAGAATTAAAAGCCTGGGGCTATAGCAAATAATATATAGAGAGAAAGGACACAATACTCAGGACCTCATTCCACAGCAACTTCCAAAAGACTAACACAAGCTTAAGGTTCTCAAAGAGAGAGCCACTAATCGTAGCGTAATGTAATTCATGGCAGATAGTTTTCAAATACAGTAAGATTCTGGACTCTGTAACATTCAAGAAAAACAGAATATAGAGTCAGACACATAACTGTACGTTGTACAATGCTAAGCTAAAAAGACTGACTCATCTAGTGATCTGATGCTACTGATGTTTAGTTTTTTGTTTAGATGAAGACAACCTTCTAAAATAAGTGATGAACAAACTACTGCTCTTGAAATTGTGGCTCCTTCTACTCTGGAAACAGAGTATAAGTGACAGGGAGGCATTGATGGGTAGATGACTGACAAAGGAAGAATGAAAAGAGAGGGTTCTAGGTTGTTCTTGAAAAGGGAGCAGGAAGGAGAGGCACACTGGCTTTGCATGTTTACTAGTTACAGAATCCACTCTGGCTGGCCTCTAGAGAATACTAGAAAAGTTTCTATGCTTAGTCTTGTAGGCTTTTTCCCTTCACCATTGGACACTCAAGGAATTATGGATTTATACTTTTTCTGAGAATGCCAGAATCACGGAACTGGAGTAGGTAATGAGGTACTTGGCTAGTGGCACTGAATGGAACTTCCGTAAAGCAACATCTCGGATGAGGACAATCTGAAGCAAGCTTTCTGACTTCCTCTACTCTTAGGTTTAATTCTGATGTATGCAACATTGGAGGAGCTCAGCAATACAGAAAATGTGTATTTTACTTTGAACAAAGGTAATCATGGGGACACATGCTATCATGTGGTTTGAAATTTGTCATCTTTTGATTCAATTTATGTTCAGCAGAGAAAAAACATTCTGGGGGAAACTATTGATAATAAACATAATGTGTTTTTGTAATTAGAGGAAAATCAACAGTATATAGTAACAAGTTTTGACAAGAAAATAATACAGTTACAGTCTGGCATGCTGTTTATTTTAGCTTTTACAACAAAGCAAGGGTTTGAGGAGCCTGAGGAGATTTTCACAACCATTGACTATACAGAGTCCTCAATTCCAAAAACAATTCATAACCATTTGGCACACACAGAACATGCATTGAATACTGTATATTATTCAATAATTAGACACTGCAACATTCTCTTCATAGTTCACAATCATATATTCATCCCCTCTGACTTGAAAAAGTCCATTAATATTCAGGTACAAAGATCTTGGAGAAAAATCAGGAAAAAAACCCCGTGGCCTTATTTTTACTAACGCGCAGCCCATGATTTTTGCTCTGATGAGCTCTACATCAAGAACAGGGATTCCCGCTTGAATAAATGCAGAGAAAGTAAACCAGAAATTCTCAAGTCTAATGCCAGCAGGACAGGTTACTGGGTCAGATTTTAAGGTACATTTACTTGTGAGAGGAGCTGTGTGTTCTGAAGCATAGCTCATTGTATTTAAGATGTTGGAAATTTTATTTCATATTACCGATGATTGGAAAGTCAGTATTGTTAAGGCTTCAAGAATTTTCCTTTGATATCAGCAGTCTATTAAAAATATGAATTAGGTGAAACAAGTACAACCCATGGAGTTGGCTTCAGGAAGTATTTCTAAGGCTCCAAAGTTCTGAGAGGGGCTTTCCCTTTTTGAGTATGATACTCATTTCTAAAAGCCTTTCTTAAGAAGAGGGATGAAGGAGTATTCAATCTATATCACATTATATAAAAAAGAGATTTTTTTCAGAGTCATGTTATGCATTTTAAGTATAATTCAAACCTATCCATTATTAAAATATAAGGAAAATAATATCAAAATATTTGTCAGTAATTAGAACTTCATCTTTCTGAGGAAATCACCACCAAAGTTTTCTTGATAGCAATGAGGCAATGTTTGATATGGTCATTTACCCATCACTCATTCAGGCAGTTTGAAGTAAGCATGACAGAAGTTAAAATGTATAGTAGAACATTAAACTTGGCGGCATGTGAAGATTAACTTTGGGTGACCTCTCCACCATTGCAGAGAATCACCTGGAGCAAATATTTAAGGTTCATTTAAAAAAAAAAAACAGTTTCTTCTTTTACAAAAGAATTATAATTTTAATCAGATGCATGATTCAAGTTAGAAAACCCAATGGATTCCCAAAGAGTTGAAATATTTTAATCACATAGCTGTATACCTGATTCTAATTGACTTTTTTTTTTCTTTTTAACATCTAATATACAGGGTATTTGAAATTACTTCTGTAATATGCTTCCTAAAGAGACTTTGGGATGGGTAACCAGAAAGGCTTTGGAAGGTAAAACCTGGAAGCTGTAATGATTTATTGCTGTGTGTCTTCAGCCAGTGTTCTCCATCAGGGGCTTGGGGAAGGTTCTCTTGCTTCTTCTAGCTTTGCGAGGATCCACTGTTGTGGGGGAAATAAACCAACATTTGTTTACTTCAATAAACTTGCAGTGAGACTTGAAATGTTAACAAACGGAAATCCAAAAGTTGGCTTTCCAGTTTAGTTAGGTGTATTCCGACTACTTAACCAATACACAAAATTCATCCCGCACAAGTGATCACTAACTCACTTAAATGGCCCAGGTGGCTCACGGACAATGGTACTGCATGCAGTTTAACAGTGGCAATAATGTTTTTCTAAGGTCTTTGTTCTCGGATGTTCATCTTCAGAATGAGAAGAGTGAAATGAGACATCATAAAAGAAAAGGGCATCTGGCAGCTGGACTGAATAATCATGGCATAGTATGAAAATCATCTCTATGAAATTTCTTCTAACCTGTTTCAATTCTGTATCACAAGGCCTCCAAAGCATAGAATGGCATAGCAACGTTCTCGAGCATTTAAGTGTTCTCATGATATATTTTCTATTCTAAAAGAATTTGAAGTCACAAAAATAAAATACAAAGGTAACGCAAACCTTTCTACTGATAATGTATATTATTATTAGGCCCATATGACAGATAAAAGCCTTGGAGGTGATACTGAGGTTATTGCATTATAAAACAGCTTTAGCAGAGACATTTGTGCCTCTTTAACTTAAGAAGAACCCAGTGAGGTAGCTATAGGATAAGGAGAGAAAGAGAACTGAGCTCTGTAGCTTTCTCTGGATATTTCCAGCAGATCAGGAAAAGGATAAAAACAAACATTCAATGGACTCAATGGAAAATTTACTATAGAGAAATCAAAATAGGTGGTAATGCCCTTCAACATCATAAAAAGGATGGCCTAAAAGTCATGCTGTCATCCTGCTCCACTCTGTCTCCTCATTTCAGGTGATATGCATATTGAGGCTCTAGGCATTTTATTCCTCTTTCTTTGTAACTCTTCCCCCTTTCAATTTTCTACGGTCAGAATGCCAGTGTTGTCTTACATCACAACGTCTCGGAAGAAAACTGCAGAGCACATGCTAACAAGTCTAAGGTATGTGTGTGTGGGCCGGGGAGGTCGCTGGTGTGGGATCCAGAGGTGACAAGTTCACTGGTAAATGCTATACCCAGTCAGGGTCAATGTAGACAGCAGTATGAGGGGAGGAGGCCAGGTATCTGTTTGGAGCCTGGCAGGAGGCCCAGGGTTCAAGTAAAGAAGAAGTGTGTTCTCGTTACAAGTTACACAGATACAGTGAGTACAATTCACAGCACCAGGAATAAGGTCTTAGCTGTGATCAGTGAGATCAGATAGTCAGTTGATAGTGTTCATTTTCTTGACAGTAGACATCCTTGTATTTGTCATAATCCCTAAAGTATGTATAGTGCTTTTCAGTTCACATTATTACCATTTTGAATAAGTGACTTCCCCAAGGTCCTAGAGTCAAGAAAAAAAGAATCAGTTTTCAAACTCAGATTTTCTGACTCCAGGCTTGGCTCCCTTTGCCCTGAGCCATGTTACGTTTTTGTTTTATTTGAATCACTGTAACTATGCAGGAGAGAAATCAACAATTTGGGGCTGTACTTTCCCTGCTGGAGTGGCAAGTTTACACTAGAATGAAATAATGTATTTTGTTTGTTAGCTTTTTAAAAGGTACTACCAGTTAGGCTTTAAAATAGATGGTGCAATTTGTTTTAAATCTGAATTAAATCTAGTGAAAAACAACTTTGAGGAAATACTATCTAGTTACGTACACAAAAACTACCAAAACAAACACAATTTAAAAACTTCTGAAACAAAACTTATTATCTCCTTTTAAAAACTGTCCAATTACATGGCTTTGAAATGAGAAGCTCTTATCTGTTTAAGCAAAGATTCACTATATTTACCCTAGCATCCTCTGGGGTCTTGAAGTTAATAATTTTCCCAAACTCTTTGGTATGAAATACAGACTTCACCCGTTCCTATAAACAACAAAATATGTAAATTCATTAAAAACAAAATCCAGTTGTAGAAATACAATAAAGAAATGCCATACAATTTTAAAAATCTGTGCTTAAAGCATCCAAATCATAAGCCTGAAAAAAGCCAAGACTGGAGAACAAGAAGCATCAAAGTAATGAAGAAAAAATAAAAGACTAAAATTTTTTTTTTTTTAATTGTACTTCAGGTGAAGGCTTACAGAACAAATATTTTCTCATGGAACAGTAGTACACATATTGTTTTATGACACTGGTTAACAACCCCACAACATGTCAACCCTCTAACTCCTCAACCTTTTTTTTTGGTGAAAATACACATAGCCAAAGATACACCATTTCAAAAATTTCTACATGCACAGTTCAGTGACGTTGACTACGCTCTTCCAATTGTGCTGTTATTCTCACTTAAGATGCTTACAGAACAAAATAGTTTCTCATTTAACAGTTACTACA
>NW_004444043.1:3537846-3590158 GCF_000243295.1 Trichechus manatus latirostris
ATAACTTCACCACTGAGCTAAAAGGGTGTCTGGGGGCCATACTCTCAGGGTTTCTCCAGTCTCCTTTAGGCCAGTAAATCTGGTCTTTTTTTTGTGAGGTAGAATTATGTTCTACATCCTTCTCCAGCTCTGTGCAGAACCCTCTGTTGTGATCCTGGTCAGAGCAGTAAAAGACTAAATTTTAACACTAGTGCATTATCACTAAACCTAAGCTAAAAAGCTTAAGATGAGATTTCAACTGCTAAAGTCATAAAGGGTTGACACAGATGATAAATGGAGATAAATCTGGAAGCAGTGCCACTGTTTTTCCTCTCCAAACAGTTTCACAGATCATTCTTGATCTGGCCATGGAATCATGACTGAATCTAGATCCAACATAATATACTATGTGGGTGTCTGTGTGTATACACTCATCCAGACAGACAAATCAAGATGGGTCCTAGATCCTACGTGATTGTCCTCTGCTTTTTACACTCCTTAGCATTCTGTTCAATATTGGTGGGGAAGAACAGTCTAACTGCAGGTATTAAGTATCTGAGGAACAAATAGAAGTGATATTATTGAGGAAGAGAGTGGTATTTACTTCTGTAACTATAGGTAGTGTCATAGTAGAAGCAAGGTGGAGGTTATACTAGTCAAATAAAATTTATAAGTAATTCAGATATCCATGACATGTAGAGCCTAGAAGATTCTTCTATGAATAAAAAAAGGATGATTGCTGATACAAGGTCTCAGAAAAGGTGGAAGGGGAAGAAATAAAGGAGATAAGAGGAAGTGTTATCCTTAGAGGAGGGGAAAAGATGTGAAAAAAGGCAGAAAAGCATTATAAACTAGAGCAGAGCCACTATTCATCATTTCATATATAGCCATAGGACCTTTCATTTTCTGAGTGAACTAGAGAAATTCTCAGTGGGTAAGTTGGTCTAAGATCCTCAGGAGCTAGTATCCAGTCTTCTCAGGAGTGGCCTCGTGAATGTTAAGATTTCTTCTGGTACCAACTTCTTGATTCTTCTCTGGGTAACTATTACTCACCTTCTCTCACTCCAATTATTTCAGATGAAGCCGACCCCTCCTTCTTGCACCAAGGTATGACCCTCACCTGGCCAACTGGCCCATTCCATCCCGGTGGACAAAGTGACTGGCTCAAGAATGAGCATGACCAAAAGTGGTCCAGTGAGACCCAGTGAGAAGCCTTCCCACTGTTGAGCTAGTAGGATATATGTCTGGAACTTTTGTTGGCTCTCCTGTCACCATAGGACAGCCTGCCTGAGAATGAAATCAAGAAAGAAAGCAGAACCTAGAGATGAGAATGGGGGAGGAGGGGAGGAATGAGGGAGGAGAGGAAGCAAGGAAGAACAATTGCTAATGATATCATTTGAGCGTATCTAAGCTACAAGATATAGACTTAGAATTTTCAGGAACATGAGTCAATAACATCCCTCAAAACCAAAACAACAAATGGCATTTACTTGGGCTGGGTCACATATAACAAAAATATATCTGACTAATACAATCAGTGTCAAAGTGGTCCTGAACACAGGTATATGGTCAAATACCTGTAAAGGCCAAATACATTATTACTATATTTCTTTGTATCACTATGTTCTTTGTACCTAGCAACATTCATTACAACTTGTAATGGATATTGATTCTCTGCTGTTTCATAAAACGACTAGCAATTCACTATTTTATATCAACATCCAAGTAGCAGGTACTATACTAGTTGCTAGTAATCAAAGAAGAGTGGGAAATGGTATCTGCCTTCAAGAAGATGATTACAATCAAACTGGGAAGATATATAGCTATAAAAAGAAAAAGAACTATCAACAATTTGCTATTTGATAGTTTTCAAGTGTCCTTTAGCTAGATTTTCAGGGAAAACCATTCTGTGGGGAAATGCTACAGATTCTGAGGTATACAATGATTTTCTCATTTTAGTGCCTTGGACAGCATTGAAGAAGGTGAGGTTCTCTTAATGAATATAAAATGAGGGCCCAGTAATGTTATTGTCAATGTAATAGAACAGAAAGTTGCATATTATTTCTTGGCATAGCTTTGTTCTGTTAGCCTGAGTATGAGGCAGGCATTATGGAAAACCATGTTAAAGACAAAGCAACATCTATAAAGAGGTAGGAAAGTTACAAAAGTAGAGAGGACTATTTCAATGTGCTATTTTTCAGTTCCAAGTTTTCAAAAAAATGTAATTGACATACATACCTTGGCCTCGATGCGCAATCTTCTCCCATGAACAATGAATGGCTCTTTGGTAAACTCATCAAAACTATATTGCCACTCACATGTAAGCTGTCCAAATGTTCCTTTGGTTACAAATAACACACCTCTGCAAAGATAAACAAAAAAACAAAGAAACTAAAAAACAAAGAATCCACTTAAAAACTGAGGCACTTAAACACCCAATAACAGAATATACATTCTTTGCAACTACACATGGAACATTCACCAAGGTAGATTATTTCCTGGATACTAAAACAGACTTAAACAAATTTTAAAAAACTGAAACCATATAAATCATAATGGAATTAAACTAGAAATCATAACAGAAGGATAACAAGAATATTTCCAAATGCTTAGAAATTAATATATTTCTAAATAATGCATAAAGGAGCCCTTGTAGCACAGTGGTTAAGCACTTGGCTGTAACCAAAAGGCCAGCAGTTTGAACCACACCAGCCACTCTGACGGAAAAAGATGTAGCAGTGTGCTTCCATAAAGATTACAGCCTTGGAAACCCCATGGGGCAGTTCTACCTTGTCCTATAGGGTCTCTATGAGTCGGAATTAATTTGACAACAATGGGTTTGGTTTTGGTTTTAAAGAATGCATGGGTCAAAGCTCAAAGGAAATTAGAAAACATTTCAAACTAAATTATAATGAAGATATAACACAAAATTTGTGGGATCAGCTAAAACAACGTTTACAGGGAAATTTATAGCATAAAATGCTTATATTAGAAAAACTGAAGCATTTACAAAGTCAAACATATAAAGTATTTTATAAGAAATAGGGGAAATTTATAGAACCAATTACAGTCAATATTTTCAGGAACTTTTATGTTATTAATGCTTGAGAACAAATGCTTTTATTACTAAGGCTCCATGTAATATCTACAATCAACACCAGAGAGAGGCATTTCAACCACGATGAACATAGAACCAACATGTTCAGAGGCTTGGGCTTTTCACAGTAACATCAAGTTCCATTATTGTAAATTTTAGAGGGCACTCATAAGGAGCAATTTCAAGAAACATCATCTTAGACTTTTTAATCAATTCTTGTCCCCTCAATTTTGGGGGAACAAATCAAAAATGAAAATATTTTCTGTCTACAATAATTCTATTTAATCCTTCCTCCAAAGATCTTTCTTCCCTACTTTTTCTTTTTGTTTGAAACATAAATTTAAGTGCAACTACTGGTTTCTTTAAGTACCATATACTTTAAGTTGAGGGATAGAGTTAAAGAAATAGTTGGCTCCTGGCTGGGATGCAAAAGGCAAAAGCTAATTAGGATTTGTATCTCTCACCTCAATCTTCAGTCTCTGATCCCTCCTTGACCAATCCTGAATTATAGGAGCTGTTGGAATAAACCTACTGGTGCTCCTGTACATCTCTGAACATGTAAAAAATCAAAGACAGGCTAATCTTGCAGCAGGTACCTGGTACTTCCCTCCTGTGATTCAAAGATCCTTTATCCTCAAACTCAAAACTTAGAAAGGATATCCTAAAGGTAAATATCACTTTTTAATCAAGTACAACTAACTCGCTTCCCTTACTCTGTCAAAAGTACATGTGGCCTCATTTAAAGAGGTCTACTATGTTGAGGAGCCCTGGTGGAGCAGTGGTTAAGAGCTCAGATGCTAACCAAAAGGTCGGCAGTTCAAACCCACCAGCTGCTCCTTGGAAACTCTATGGGGCAGCTCTACTCTGTCCTATAGGGTTGCTATGAGTCCTACTACGAGTCGGAATCAATTCGACAGCAATTACCTTTTATATTGTTGAGAAGGTCCCTAAACCCCAAAACCAAACCTACTGCAGTCAAGTCGATTCTGACTCATAGTGACCCTACAGGACGGAGTAGAACCGCCCCACAGGGTTTCCAAGGCTGTAAACATTTACAGAAGCAGACTGCCACATCTTTCTCCTGCAAAGCAGATGGTGGGTTCAAGTGTGTCACCAGGGCTCCTGAAGATGGTCCCTAGGTGGCGCAAATGGTTTAAGCTTGACTAATGTAAAGGTTGGAGGTTTGAACCCACCCAGCGGTATGTACTTCTGTTAAGATTACAAACCAAGAAAACCCTATGGAGTAGTTCTACTCTGTAACACATGCGGTTGCTATGAGTCAGAATCAACTTGATAACAATGGACTATTATGTTGAAAAGAAGATAATTTTTAAAATGTTTCAAAATTTGGAAACTGATAAGCTTTGTAAATGACTCTAGTTTAACTCTGGTGAGTCACCCTTCCTTTAGTCAATGGGGGAGCATGAATACAACATGATTGAAAACTGCCATCAGCAAAAATGACTGCCAAAGCATTGTCTGTAATTACAAAAGCTTAGCAATAACAACTTGCATGTATATTATGGGTGCATACTTTGAAAGGAATACTAGGTCCCTGGGTGGCACAAATGATTAAGCACTTGACTATTAACTGAAAGGCTGGTGGTTCAAACTCATCCAGAGGCACCTTGGAAGACAGGCCTGGTGATCTGCTTCCAAAAGGTCACAGCCTTGACAACCCTATGGAGCAGTTCTACTCTGGACCTGTGGGGTCACCATGGGTCAGAATCAACTCCACAGCAACTAACAATAGGTAGACATTTAAAAATCAAAGAAAAATTTCCATATGTTGACATAGAATAATCTCTAAGATATGCTGTTGTTGTCAGGTGTCACTGAGTCTATTTTGACTTATAGCAACCACATGTGACAAAGTGGAACTGCCCCAGGCCTCCTTTTCTCCAAGATACAGATCTCAAATAAAAAATTAAAACAAAATACAGAATTGTATGTATAATATACTCCATTTGCATTAAAAATACGTATGTGTTCATGTTTGCACAGGCATAGACTATTTCAAGAAGGATGCAAAAAAACAGTGAAAGTGGTTGCCTCTGGAAAGGGAGACAGAAGGACTAGGTATCTGGGATGGAACGGAGACTTACTTTTACATGTATACCTTCTAATACTGTGTGGGTTTTCTACTTTGTGTTACTTTTTAAACAAGAAAATTAAGACAGTGATGTAAATTTCAGACTTAGAAATCATTAGGATTAAAACATTAAAAATTACTGCTAAATACCGTAAATCAACTTGAACCAAGATGTCTATATAATTTTACCTTTTTAATAGTGACAAAATCAGACATACTGACCACTCCTTTCTATCTAGTCATAACCTCTTTCTCTCAGCCATATGTTCACTCTCTATCATCCCAAAATCCCCACCCTAATACTGCATTTGCTCCTTCCTTTCTCCAGTTTAATAGTAACGACTTCTGCAAACACCTGCCCCTCTAAGGCTATGCCACCTATTTCTGCATGGACGCCTCTACTGTCTACAGGTCTGTGAACAAACCTGAAGATCTGGCTATGGCTGGTAGTATCCACATCAAATTTATGTTTCCACTGGTGTATCTACGCTTGTGGAACCTATATGCATTGTCTGTAATTACAAAAGCTTTATAAATGTATTTACGTAAGCGTTAGGAACAAATCTGTAGGGAAAGAGGACCAGAGTTAGCAGAAATCAGTGTGACTATCTGGGAACACAAGGTAACAACTGCTTCATCTCAGAGTAGCTGTCAGTTAACCTCTTATCAATTACATTAGAAAAAGATGAATAAAAGTAAGTTACCTTTTAGTTATCATTAACGTATCTGTTTTATTGATCATGACATGGGTAAAATATTTATATTTTGCAAATCTTCCATTTTCTATGACCTACAAAAAAAATGAGAGAGAGAGAAAAACAAATTGATAATATTCCTACTTCAATCCAAATAATGCCTTATGGTCCTCTAAAAACCATTTCTCAACGAAGGCAAATCATTAACATATTTATACAGTAAACATATGTATATCATCAGAAAACGGAATTAAATATTCACAAACACATTGCTGTTTCCTTTTTTAAAAGCGTCTACTTTCATTGCTTTATTCAAAGCTATTCAATTGCAGCCATGTGGCAATAGAGGATAACTATTATCTAACCTGTTGCCGTCAAGTCGATTCTGACTCATAGTAACCCTACAGAACAGAGTAGAACTGCCCTATAGGGTTTCCAAGGAGCAGCTGGTGGATTTGAACTGCCAACCTTCTGGTTAGCAGCCATAGCTCTTAACCACTATGCCACCAGGGTTTCTGTTTAAATTGAACCTATTGAGATTACTGTTAAACTACTGCATTCATTTTAATATGGTAAATACATTAGTGTTTGATCACATCTATACTAAAACATATGTAAACATGAATACATATTTAAACATATGTATCATTATAATTTTTTTTTTTTTAATCATGATAATTACTATTAGCCCCTGCCTTGTCTCTTCTCTGGAAATTTCCTATCTGCCTTACAAACATGACTTTGTTTGCCAATCTCACAAGTCATTCAAAAATAAAGAGCAGAGTTTCTGGACACGTAGGGGACCCCAGGGTCTACTGAGCTGATGTAACAGCCTTTGAGTTTATTGTCAAGACTGCTGATAAATTGTCTATCCACAAGATTGCCTATCAACTACTCTTTACTCCAGAAAATATAATCATATGGACGAAACAGACTTGTCATTTTCATTCTGAGGATGATCTGAGGATGAAGTTAATTTGGTTATCTAAAATACAGAGTAGGCTAAACAAATATTTTTAAAAGGCAAGCAATGTAATTGTGACTAAGATCCCTCAAGAAATGGTATATTAACAATTTAGCAAAAATATTAGCAATCTTGAGGAAATTCCAAAACGGAATAAGGATATAAAGATTGTAGAAAATTGTGTTCCATGAGACTATCAAAACACCAAAATTATTTAGCTTAGGAGAAAGCTAAGAAGTGGCCTCATAATAATCTTGGTACAGAAGACTGACAGAATACTTTTCATTTCTATTGGAGACAGAAGTAAAATTTAAAAACTAAAACAGCAAGATGAGGTATACAGATTAATTGCATGAAATAATTTTCTAACTACAAAGACTATAAAATATTGAGAAAATAGTATCTTTACTATTTACTGTCTGTTACATACGGCAAGTAAACACAAATACATTGAATTACAAATGAAAAAGGGACATAACCACAAGATTCCAAGGAAATTAACAACTATTATATAACTCATAAAACTATGCAAATAAATGTGAAAAAATAAACTAAATGGATCATGTTTGAAAAGAATATAAATTATTAAAAGAAATACGTATCAAATATTGGAGAGGAAGAGCAGAAACTATTTGCAGATGATAGTATATCTGGAAAATCCAAGTACATGAAACCTAGTGACTTTATTTTATAAACACAATAATAAAGTGAATAGTGGAAGAAAAAATATCTTATTTACAATGGTAATAAAAAGATGAACATTTATGCATAAGCTTAACAAATAACATGCTGAATTTGTGATTATAGTTATAACACTGTATGAGGGGAATGAAAGAAATTGATGCCATGTCTTGTTCTTAGATATAAAAATTCATTATTATTTTCCTACTTATTTTACATTTATACACACATACATACGTGCACACACACATTCAACATGATGTCGAGGTTTTTTTTTTTTGTGTGGGGGGAGTGATTTGACAAAATGATACTAAAATTTACTTAGAAAAAAAAACCTTTGAAAATATCTAAGTCAATTATGAAAGGAGAATGAGAAGAACTATCCTAATATACATTTTATAGTAATGAAACAGTTTGGTACTGATAGAAGTTTTATATAGACATATCAATGGAAAGAATACAGATTTCAGAAACTGGTCAAAATGCTGTAGGGATATATAAAACCCTATTATGTCCAAATATAGGAACTAAGGAAATCAGAACAGCTTTTCAAAGTAGTGGGTAATAGCATGTATTACCAAATAAATTATGTCTCAGCTAGCTAACGCTAGATCCTTTTCTCTTTACACCAAATTAATCCCACAAGGATCAACGATTTAAGTATTTAAATGAAACTATAAAAGCACTGGAAAAAGTAAACATTTCAATAATCTTGTAGTGGGAAGGGCCTCAACATAACACAAAGTCCATAAAACATAATGTGAAAACACTGCTAAGTACATAGAAATTAAACACTACTGAATGGTAAAACAATAAATAAACAGAAATGAAGTAAAACAACAACACAAAAATCAAAGGATAAATTGGGAGAACATTTACCAATTCAGAGATATAGAACTAATTTCATAAAATGGAAAATTCTAGCAATATGAATAACCTAATAGAAGAAAAATGAGTAAACCAATATGAAAATGTATAAAGGATACGGACAACTACTTCAGCAAAAAACGAAGACCAAAATCTGACCAATAAACATATGGGAAAATATTCAACTTAACTCAAAATGAATTAAAAATAAGTAACCCCTTTGAGTCAACAATTCCAATACTAGGATTTACCTTATGCATAAGTATGCCAAGAAGTACATATAAGAATGCTTGTGTCAATATTATGCTAAAATAAAAATCTCTAAATGTTCATTAGTAAGGGACTGGTTAAATAAATTCTAATATAGCCACATAATGGAACATTATGAAATCATGGATAAGAAAAAGGTACATCTGTATATACTGATATAAAAAGATGTTCAAAATATACTAAGGAAAAAATTAAATTACAGATCAGAACATATAGAGAGAAGAAAAACAGAAACACATATACCCACATATGAATGTGCATAGAAAACTTCTCGAAGGGTACACACCAAACTGTTAACAATGCTTACTTCTTACCTTGGGAAGGGTAATGGTTGAGTGAGAATGAAGCTTTTATTTTTTAACTTCACATGCTTTCATTTTGTTTTAGTATTTTGGTATTTGAAAAGAAATTAGCTTACAAACTATTTAGTCTCTTTTGTCCTAGATAGCCAAATTTTTAAATCAAGAATACAACTGTTTATCTCAAGAACACTACAACTACCAAAAGTCAAGAGTCTATATACTCCGTGAATAGATCATAACCATCAAATAATTTAAAAGCTATGGTCCAACCCCAAGTATTTATTTTCTATTTCAATATAAAGTTTGGACTTTGCAGTTGAGTCTGCCTCTCCTCACTTTCCACTTTTAAGACCCAGCTTAAATCTAGTCTGTGCAGATAAGTAACTAAACTAACTTCAATAGTCACAATAGCCTGTGGTATAAATAAAAGCTAAATAATAACCCCGACCCTCTTAAAAAAAAAAAAAATCCATGCAATGCTTTCTGGAGTCCATCAAACACCTTAAACACAACATCTGAAAGATGAACAGACATTATGGTCATAGCATTCTGCTTTGAAACATATAATAAACTGTATCCTTTGTTTTTAGAGTACATATACTTGAATAAACATCTTTCAAAGATAACTTACAGAGCAACATTTTAGTAGTCAATCTCTATTACAAAGATGTGAATATGTAGTAAGAACAACATTATAAGTAGAAGCTAAAACTTTGGAAATAAATCCATAGAAACACGGGGGAGAATGTGATAGTTTATCAGCCATGATCATGTTGAAAAGTCTGAGAGAGTCACGCTTTTGGTCATAATTTGGTGCCTAACTATTTAACTTTATAAATGTATTACGTACAAAGCATTATACTTTTCAAAACATTGTTACATGTTATTTAAGAAAAAAAGGGAGGAATAGAATTTTAGACTCGAAAGGGATGTTACAGTTCATCCAAGCCAATCTCTTCTTTTACACATAAAGAAACCAAGGATTGGTGTCTTATTTATCTAGTCTTCACAGCAATACTGTGTAATTAGGTAAAATTAGTTAAATGATTTGCTTGGGGTCATATTGTCAGTTGCAAAACTAGGCTCAGAAAATTGGTCCCTTCACTTCTAGTTCCAGTGCTTTTTCCACTACACCATGATGTTGCTTACAGTGTCATTCACGCTTCCCCCCATGGTACCCCTAATGTCTTCTGTATGGCTGGATGCTGGTAGTTACTGGGGTAGGCTACCAAGGCAACTCGAGCCAGCTGAAATTTTTAAGGTCAACAGTATCCAAATAGTTCAGTGTCAATAACCTATACACCCCTTTCCAAAGAGATGTTAGGTATGAATGTTTCTGCTGAAGTAATTTGAGATACCCTTTAAAATAAATGAAGAATTACCAAAGTCAGGGCTAGAAATTAACTATGTAGGGCCTTTACATAATGACCAAGATTTGGCTGAAATACCAAGGGATTAACAATAGCAGTACCGTAGACATGTTAGCCTCGTTTACATGTTTCAGAGGGCTAAAGAAAAACAATTTTGCTGTATTCATTAAAAGTATATATGAATCACCTATCATTGTTTGAGGACTTTCTCAAAGAAACACAAGGGAAACTGCATTCATTATATATAATTGTCAAAATCTGTAGGTAACGTATGGTTATTCGTAAAAGTATGGTTATTGGTAAAAAGGTACTTTTTGCACTTAGAAAAGATGAACACATAAACCATGTAAACCTTAGTTTATCAGATATAAATAAATCCAAACCAAATTAATCCCGTATTTAGAAACACACACAAAGTAGGAAAATGCAGGACATGGTATCAAGGTTATGCTCTATGAACATCCATATTTCCTGTCAGATAAGTCCCAATATTTTAGAAAGAGAATACAAGCTAGAAACTATACTCATGCAGAAAACACCGCCAACAATCTCAAATCATCCAAATGTCATAAAGTAGCAGAGTTCTATAACAGAAATATTTCTAAAAAAAACAAAAGTAAATTATGAAAAGACAGATAGTAGGAACAAGTCACTAGCACGGAAAGCTTACTTCCCAAACAATGTAAAGTGCTAATCATTCATGGAAAAATTTATTTAAGAAATTGGTTAAAGGATATGAACACATAGTGCAGTAAAAAACAAATACAAAATCTGACAAATATCTGACTCTTGGAAGACAAAACTGTCTCACAAACGCATAATTTTTTTTTAAGATGGCAACATGGGGGATAAAATGAAAACAAAATTCATATAGATATAAAATAAAGAGTAAAAATGCTATCAGGCAGGAAAATCTATAACAAATAAATGGTTTGGTGGCGCAACGGTTAAGCGTTTGGCTGTTAACCAAAAGGCTGATGGTTTGAATCCACCTAGCGGCTCTGTGAGAGAAAGACCTGGCAATCTGCTTCCATAAAGATTGCTGATGTTGTTGTTAGGTACCGTTGAATTGGTTCTGACCCATAGCGACACTATGTACAACAGAATGAAACACTGCCCGGTCCTGCGTCATCCTCACAATCATTGCTATATTTGAGCCCACTGTTGCAGCCACTGTGCCAATCCATCTCATCAAGGGTCTTCCTCTTTTTCACTGACCCTCTACTTTACCAAGCATGACATCCTTCTCCAGGGACTGGTCAGTCCTGATAAGATATCCAAAGTACCTGAAATGAAGTCTCACTATCCTCGTGTCTGAGAAGCACTCTGGCTGTACTTTTTCCAAGACAGATGTTTGTTCTTCTGGCAATCCACGGTATATTCAATACTCTTTGCTAACATCATAATTCAAAGGCATCAATTCTTCTTCAGTCTTCCTTATTACAGTCTAGAAAACCCATGGGGCAGTTCTACTAGATTGTTGTTGTTGTTGTTGTTAGGTGCCATTGAGTTGGTTCTGACTCACAGTGACATTATGTATAATAGAACGAAACACTGCCCAGTCCTGCGCAATCCTCACAATCGTTGCCATGCCTGAGCTCATTGTTGCAGCCACTGTGTCAATCCATCTAGTTGAGGGTCTTCCTCTTTTTTACTGACTCTGTACTTTCCCAAGCATGATGTCTTTATCCAGGAATTGGTCCCTCCCGATAACATGTCCAAAGTATGTATGACAGTGTCGTCATCCTCGCCTCTAAGGAGAATCTGGCTGCACCGCTTCCAAGACAGACTTTTCTTCTGGCAGTCCATGGTATATTCAATATTGTTCACCAACACCATAATTCAAATGCATCAAGTCTTCTCTGGCTTTTCCTTATTTGTTGTCCAGCTTTAGTATGCATATGAGGTGACTGAAAATACCACAGCTTGGGTCAGGCACACCGTAGTCCTCAAAGGGATTATCTTTGCTTTTTAACACTTTAAAAAGGTCTTTTGCAGCAGATTTGCCCAGTGCAATACATTGTTTGATTTTTTCACTGTTGCTTCCATGGGTGTTGACTGTAGATCTACGTAAAATGAAATCCCGAACAAATTCAATATTTCCTCCGTTTATCATGATGTTGCTTATTAGTTCAGTTGTGAGGATTTTTGTTTTCTTTCTGTTGAGGTGTAATCTATACTGAAGGCTGTGGTCTTTGATCTTCATCAGTAGATTACAACCTAGAAAACCCTGTGGGGCAACTGTACTCTGTCACATGGAGTCGTTATAAGTCATATTCAATTTGACAGCATCTAACAACAATTTTAAGTTAAAATGGCAAGAGCTATCATTTCTCAATTATTTAAGAATAGACAACTTGTTCAAAACATATCTTTAGAGAAAAACTTAGTATAACCTCCTTATACTTACCTGATAAAAAAATATTTACCAATTCACTTAGAAATCTGAGAGACTTGACAGCCACTGCCCGGAAAAAGAACACATTCAACCAAGTTTCGTGATCAAATACAGAATTTCATCACCTCAAAGTACAATGACTTCATATAAAATAGAATAGACGTAAACAAGAGTGAAGAAGTGATGTTTACCTCATTCCATGAGCCAAGTTCGTTTCAAAAACTGAAAATGTATTGACTGTGTCAGCAAATCTCAGGAGAAATTAGCCCTTATTTATCCTTCATACCTTTGTTTCCTCCCGTTAATGAGCTATTTTGATTGTCTGTCACAGAATAGGCTATGCTGACAGCTTAGACAGGGAATGAAAGCTAAGCATAACCCCTGGGCACAAAATCAAGTAAAAGAAACTATTTTATCTTAAGAGATGTCAATCGTCATCAACTGGTTTAACCAAAACAGTTTTAAGAAAGGGCAGAATTATGCTCAAGACATAATTCTGTGCATGGACAACAGCGGAGACTTGGTGGTGCAGTGGTTAAGCATTCCACTGCTAACCGAAAGGTCGGCAGTTAGAATCCACCAACTTCTCCTTGGAAACCCTATGGGGCAGTTCTAGTCTGTCCTATAGGGTCGCCATGAATTGGAATCGACTCGACAGCAGCAGATTAATACATTCTAGGAGAAGGGCCAGAGTGGGTGGGTCAAGAATCATGTAAGTGCATAGTTACAAGTCTCACTAAAGCAGTTCCAACAGAACCTCTACTGAGCAATATTTATTGATTATACTATACATACCTGAAAATAATGATATTTAAAATACTGTCTAGTTCACTGCAGTCGAAGTCATTAAGATTTTACTATTTCTATTGTTTACCAATTAGTAACCATCATATTTTAACCAAAGTATTAACCTCCAAAGGAAAAAAAAAAGATTTTATTGATGCTTTTATCTTGACAAGCAGGAGACATCTGAGGAATTTAGGATGTATATAAGGGTGACCAAGAAATAGCACAGTCTGGCTTTCATCTGGAATAATGACAATACAACAACATTTATTGAGTTCTCAGCAGGTACTGTACTAATCCTAGGAACAACTCCAAGAAAGGTACTATAGTTATTTCCATTTATAGTCTGGAAATTGAGGCCAGACAAGCATAATATTGTCCCAAGATTACAAGGAAAAAGCTGAAATTGAACTCAGGTTTACATGGCTACAGAATGGAGACCTTCTGCCACAGGGTATTGCAGCATCTCACTTAATTTTTATTATCAAAATGAGTTAGCACAAAAGAACTATATATGTATGTGTATGTGTGTGTGTGTGTGCGCGTGTGTGTGTGTATTCCAGAAGACGCAGTGGGATCTCATTTTAACAACTCATTTAAACACCGATGAAGATATTCCACAAGCTGTATCGTATCTCTCGCAATGCTTCAATTTCATGTAATACTAGAGATCATTATCTCTTTGGAAGATGAAACATATCTTACATACCTTTTGATTGCTACAGTTCATTAGAGCCTTGCATGTAGGAGCTAAACAACAAACAGGAATGAGACTACAAAGATCTCTGACATTACAGGGTTGACCTCTACGATGGCATATGTTTTATTCCCAATCATCAGAATAATCAAGCTCACTGCAATTTTAAGCTCATAAGGAATGAGCAGGAATCTTAACAGCTCTCTTCAGAGACATAACCCTAATATCTAGAAGAGTGCCTGATACATAACAGGAGTTTTCACAAATATTTTCAGAATGAATAAATATGCGGCATTATTATTTTTTCTTCATATTTATATAAACTATACTACCAAAACAAGCCATCGAAAATTCGATTATACACGTACAGTTACAAATTTTGCTCTTTTGGCCATTTCAAATTTCAAAGTAGCCTGGCAGCTTATTCCAGAAAGGTTAACTTTACATGAAACATGCAGCCTCCCATGCCTGTATTCCAACACTGTGTGTCTGCACAAGAACTCTAACTAAAATGACTGCCTTAGATGCAAAGCATCACAAAATATTTAAATGTGTATTTCTCCACAATGCTTCCTATATGGTTCCTTACAGTGGTACACTTTCACTGAAAAATTGCCATTGTGATTAATTTGTGTCATTATCACAAGTGACTAGCTATCAATTTAATTTATAACTAAGACTGACAAAAAAAGTATACATGGTACATCTCTTATTCATAGATGACATTAAAATTTGTTTTTAGATGAATGAAAGAGGCCTCCAATTCCATATAAAAACGTTTTCATTTGGCAAGAGAACACATTCTTTCATAGGTCATGTGGTCAATAAAAAATAGACTTTTCATAATTTAAAGTCACGCACTAAAAACAAAAATACAAGTAAGCTTTACTAAGCTCATCTTGTGCTAAGAATTTTTGTGTCTGTCCAAAGCAACCACGGGAAGCTGTAAGGCAGAGCTCCAACACATCAGGAGAAGTCATGAGGTGAGTCCTAAGTCAGAATTTAGCACCTTTAGCTCAATGAAAGCTAGAGACCTTCTAAACTAAAAATTTAATATAGAGTTTTAGCTCTTTTTGTATGTCCTTTTTAAGAAGGACAAATTTCAATTTAAGACTCAAGTTGAACCTACACAGGCTTAACATTTGAGATTTCTTTTAAAGTTAAAATGTACTGAATTTTCTATTATAATAGTATTCATCTTTCCATAATATATTTATAAATTTAAGGGATACAATGATGACTAATTTTTTTAAAGAGATTAAAAAATCAAACTTGTCTCACTCAAGTTACTGGATTAAAAAGGAGAATGAATTAATAACCACATTTTAGACCTGAGACAAAATCTAAACCTCCCCTAAATGGAACCACACCTCCAGAGGAAAACATAATTAATGTCAACCGTCTTATTCAAAAGTATTTTTATGTAGGAGTCCTGGTGGTGCAGTGGGTAAGAGCTAACCAAAAAGGCTGGCAGTTTGAATCCACCAGCTGCTCCTTGGAAACCCTATGGGGCAGTTCTACTCTGTCCTATAGGGTTGCTATGAGTTAGAGTTGACTCGAAGGCAGTGGGTTTGGGTTTGGTTTGGGTTACTTTTATGTAATACTGAAAGGTTCCAAGTGGGATGCATTGTAATTATTTGTTCCAAAATAGGGTAAGTGGAACTTACTAGTAGATGTTCAAAAGTTTGGGCCTTCAAAAATGATGTGACAAAGACTTTCTAAGAGATTTCTGTTAAATCTAATCAACGAGGTGTGAGCACTGTATCCAACTGGATAGGCAGTCAATCTCCTTTTCCATGGGATCTACTTTATCTGAGATGCTAAGAACTCCTATTCATCCGGATAACAGAATTTGGCTCTCTTCAGCTTTCTCATCCTATGCAGAAGTATTTTTCTGGAGAGGAAGAGTTGCAAAATGAAGAGTAAAATCCAATAATCCCTGTCTCCTAGTTCTTGTCCACTTACTCAAAATTTTAGATGAAGCCAGGAAGATTGCTCAGCACTACTCTGGTGATCTGACTGCCTATGGTAAGCCCTTTCTTCCAGATCAGTTGTAACTCTCCTCCTGAAGAAAGGGAAAGACCACGTCGGCTGAAGGCAGCGTCTTCCAATTGCTATTAGGGCAGTGTTTGGAGCTAATTATAAACATCTGCAATTTCTGAAAGAAAAGAAATATACAACAAACAAAAACAGCCTCCCTTCTAGAACAACTTATATAATGGCAATTAAAATATCTTTATAGACTTTTATAAGGGATTCAAGACAACATATATAAATTTCAAAAATATCTGAAGCGGTTAAGAATGTACTACCCCCATGGGACAATCAGGTTGTCAACATTCATACACAATGAAGGATACAGGGATTATATATATTCACACATTCACACTCACACACATATATATACACACATACTTCAAGAGAAGATTTATTTAAAGGGAAGAAATTTTTAAAAGGTAGAGTCAAAAGTGGTAGAACCATGTTCAATGAGAAAGAAAAGGCTTCTACATTAGCTATAAAAATAAAGAAAAGGGTATGCTGGCTATTTTTATGTTCCAAAAATAAGGACTAGGTTTCTCATACTGGGGACTGTTCTATGAATGGGATGCATTTTTAATATTTAGCAGTTAACATTCTTGTTTATGAAAATGTATAATAATATAAAAGATGGGAATGCATACATTAGGATCATAGCCATGCAAACAAAAAATTAAAAAAGGAAATACATCAAAAAGGCAGGAGACAAAGGATACTTTTTTTCTGTAGTTTCCTGTTTCTTTAATGTGCACATATTACTTTAACAACGCAGAAAATAATCTACTTTAATTTTTGAAAACTATCATATCTTCTGTAAAATACCAAAATTGTAGATCGAGAATCAATGTCAGTATGCTGATTCACAAGAGGGATTTAGCTTTTTCCATGGAAGTATGAATCTCTAAATTTTTTAATTCATAGAAACTCTAATTTTTTATCTCATACACTTAGAAAACTTCTGTAGTTAACAGGGTATTGATAAATGATAATTTATAATAAAAATATAACATGTCCAGTTAAGAAAAATTATATATACTTAGCTACATCTGTCTACCCTGATTATTTAAAAAACACACAAATAAGGCCGATAATATTTTGAACACTCACATATTTTGAGAGTCTGTAAGTTAGATTCAGAGGAATATGTATATGCGGCCAAGGGGGACACATTAAATACCAATTTTATAAAACTAGTAAACATTTGTTTGAAAGCTGGTATTTGGAGGTATACTCTTGCTACATACATTGGTTTCTGTGGAAGAATTGCTAATTCATTACACTGACTGAGAGACAATTATGGGCATGAAAATTATCTATCACAATGAAAGAAAACAAACCATAAATCCCTATATAAGAAAATCATAAATTACCTAACTAGGCCTCTAACAGACCTATTTGAAACCATATAGTTTATTTCCTTTGACTCAAGACTTTATAATATACTATATAATACTGACTGTACTCACTGCACTTCATTAGTTCATTCATTCACTGAAAGACTAAATTAACAGTCCAAAAAGTTTTAATTGATCTCCGTTTATCCAAAAGGTACAAGCATAGAAAGATAAACGAATTCATTATTCCTTCTACATACTCATTGTAATTATAACTTGATCTAAGTCAATCGTCTGTAGGCATACTTAACAGCATCTTATTTAGACCTAACAGAACCTTTAATGTTTTTGAGCTACTATAAATTACTTCGCAAGAAATTCTATAAAACAAAGTGAGGGTTGAAGGTATGGTAGATAAAGTACTCAATAACATTTAGGATGGCTGTCCTCCTCCCATCACCATAAGTAAATTTAATGCAAACTTTCATCACAGGACTTAAATCAGGCAAACTACTATCACAGCTACCATAGCAGTCATTATTCTTTAGTGTATGTGATCTTGGGATGTAGATACAGTAGCACATTTTTCATGCTGGACATTGAAGTCTTATATTAAAATGGCTCCACCTGTAAATTTTAATAACGTGACCTTAAACACTGTATACTACATCAATGATAGGTGTTTTGAGTGATTTCAAAAAGTAAAATTTATAAAAAACTGACTTTTAAATACAGAAGTAAATTAAAATTTATTCTGACTTCCTTTTCTATTAGGAATATTGTAAGTTAGCAATATTATTCTGGCTTTATATTTGTTATATTTATATCCAATTTGAGCCTATAATTTAGTTCATGTATAGGCTCTTATAAATGCAGATTATTTATGATGCTAGAAGTTTATGTTTCAGGATTTTTACAAATTTTCCTTCCTGGCAGTTTTCAACGTGTTATTCAAGTGTAAAGGAAATACGAAGTAAAATAAAGAATCCCTAAGAGAAGAGACAGGAGCCCTAGTGTGCAATGGTTAAGTACTCTGCTAATAACTGAAAGGTCAGCAGTTCAAACCCACCAGCTCCTCCTCAGGAGAAAAGACCTGGTGATCTGCTTCCTTGAAGATTACAGCCTAGGCAACCTATGGGGTAGTTCTACTTTGTCCTATAGGGTCGTTATGAGTCAGAACTGACTCAACGGCACACAACAACAACAAAGGAAGAGAGAACCTATCTTCTATTTCTCTACACATAATCAAGACGTTACAGATTTTTGGAATATAAATAAAGTTAAAAGGTTTGGAAAAGTATGCTATTACGTAATTCTCAGCATAGCTTCCTCACTAGACTTTAGTAGATTGATACTTCCATTAAAAAGTCTAATTAAGTAGAAAGTTACTAATAACAAACAAAAAGAACTGTTTCTCTCATTTAAACCCCAAAGTTGAACACAGTATCATTTTCTATAAATTTGATGAGGCATAAGGACATATTTTGAGAGTAGTGGGTACATAACAAATAAAAATTCAGTCTCTGATATCAGTAGTGACTATTTTAATAATATTGTTTTATTTATTTATTCCAAAAAGGTCAGAATATATTGTGATGAAAACAATAATTCTTGAATATTAATATATTTCTTTGTCTTCATACACAAGTACTTGATTTCTATTTAATTTGAATGAGTACTAGGCAGGTAGAAATTTTTTAAAAACTTTCTTTTTTAGCTGTACGTTATAAGCTCAATATTTTAATGTCTAACAGTGATTTTCAAAGAACATAAAGAATTATGATTCATAGAAATAAAAACCTGATAAATAGAAGAACTAGAAAAGATTGAGATGGGCTGAATGAATTAAACCAAAAGCTCAACAATTAAGCCAATTATCTACTTGTTGTTAGGTGCCATGGAGTTGATTTTGACTCATAGAGACCCCATGTGACACAGAGCAGAGCTGCCCATAGGATTTCTAGGCTATACTGTATTTTTACGCAAATTACGCATGACTTCTGCATTTGTTTGCTGGCCATGCCCTCCCCCAGTGAGGCACCCTATCAAGCACCACCATGCCAATCCGCTTCCACATATTGCTGTTCTTAAAAAAAACAAAAAACAAAAAAAACTAGCATAGTACACTTACAAAAACACCTCATGGGAGTAGGGTGTCAGCAAACAAACACAGAAGGTGTGTGTTATTTCTGTAAAATATGGTAATCTTTATGGAAGCGGATCTCTAGGTCTTTCTTCCATGGAGCCACGGTGTGGGTTCTAAGCACCAATCTTTCGGTTAGCAGCCTAGCGTTTAACTACTGCACCACCAGGGTTCCCTACAGTTTAATATAAGCTCAATTAAGCAAAGTGCTTAATATAAGTTAAGGAAAATATTCTTCTGTTGATCCAAAAGCATAGCAGTCATAAGGAATAAACATCATAACTACTAACAGTCATTCATTTTTTCAGACAGGCTTTTTAGAACATCTAATATACTAGGGAAATAGAACAAGATAGTTTCATCTAAGTTGAAAATGTTAAAAAGCTTCAGTACATCCACAAAACATTAATAAATTTGCTCACAGGTCTTTCAGAGATTTAGATGTTTTCCCCATATTAGCCAGAAATAATATACACAATTATGTTTCCTATAAATATTTTCCTAATGTTCTGAATTAATTCATAACATTTTATAACAAGGATATAGTATAGAGGTATGTAAATTAGTAAGTAAATATAATGACTACAAAACAACTTTGTTCATTGTTTCACACACAAATATACATATAGTGAAACAATAAAAAGTGTACCCAAGAAATAAATTTTTTTTTCATTCTCAGACTGTAAATTTATTTCACAGTCTAACCTTCCATAACAGATCATGAATTTTTTTTTATAATAGTAGTTCAACAACCTATATGATTTTGGAATAGAACAACAAATTCACATCGTTTCAAATTATATAATTTTATTATTATTAAGAGAAACTTGACAAAAATACTCTAAAAAGTATTTTATTTTATGAATATAAAATATTGACTGGCTATTACTATTCATTTTCTTTTTTGTTTACACAATGTCATTATATTACAGCCCAGCAAATTTACATAAAGAACATTTAAATAGAAGGCATTCTGCTAACAAAATAATGAAAAATAATATAAAACTAGTGAACATTAAAAAAATGTATTTTTCTAATTTTAAATCTGAAAAACAAACTGTGTATTACAAAGCTACAAGACATACACAAGTAAATGCTATAATATATAGTATGCCCTACTTTGATGTAAAATACATTCTTTTCTGTGCTTAATGGAATTATTTTGCTTTTTGAAGATGTGCAAAAAAACATTTTAAGAGGAAAGAGTGTTTACCTCCCTAAAAATGGACATACGCCATTACGGTAACAGACATATAAAACATGTTCATGAAACATTCCAAATAAAATGACAAAGAACATATGAATTTTAACAGTTCAGAATCTGACTAATCATCATCATCATCATCATCACTATTGCTACTGTGAGTCATAATCCACTCCCTGTAGACCTGAATTTTCTGTAAGCATGGTAAAGGAAAAAAGAAGCACAAAGATTAGTTAAGCATGGCAAACTGCCTGGAAAACATGTAAAATTATGAAATGTTCAAGGAGTCAGAATAATTTTGAAGCAAATTTTTCAGCTGTGACTGGGGCTGTAATTATAGATGTAATATTCCATAACTTAACAAATCTAAGACTGAAATCCAATGTCTGGTTCAATTCAATGTATGAAATCAATAGTTTGATGATACCCATAAGGTATTCTATGTATACATTAAAATTACCATTCTATATCTGTAGCAGGTAACTTTGACTACTAGCAAGGCACTATAATAATGTACTACTTTCTAAAGAGAAGGGGTCACAATGAAAAAGTACATTTTATATTTAATTATTATATATTGGCATATGTAATTTAGTGAAAATAGAGCACTTTTTTAGAAAAGGAGAAACATGTGAAGTATTAAACATTTTCTAGGGGTACCATCATCAAATCCTTTAGGTTAAATATAGGCTGATGAGATTTTAAATCCATGTCATCAACTTCTTTTCCATAGCACTGATATTCATAAATTTTAAAGTTTTTCCTAATATTATAATAGGGTTTTGATTCAAAAAAGCACCATTACCACCAAAACAACAAACCACTTCTTACACATGTAAGAGAGTAATGCTAACCACAAGCGTCTGGTGAATTCCTACAGGCTTTCCAGCTAGTGTGATGTTTAACGATGTTTTTGTTGAAACACAAGTAATGGTTGCCACGAATTGAGAGTTTTTAGTCAATGAAATATCTCTTTTAGGAATTAATGTCAAGACTGGTCTAATAAAAATAATATACATATATAAAAATATATAGTCAAGAGTTATAATCATTGACCCTCAAAGTTTAAAGCTTCAGAAAACAATTAATGAAGGTGTGGAACAATCAAGTTATCAACCTATGAGAAATCTTTGGTATTTTCAAAGGTTCCTTATATGTTATAATCTGTTCCCTAATAATCAATCTTTTTCCCTAAAAATCAGAACACATTTCTAAACTCTCCTCATCCATACTTCCTACTAAGTTTATTAAAATAGCTTCTCAAGAATTATTTTTAGTTTTTTAAAAGTTGAGTTGAAAACTATTCAACTTTCAGTCTACTGAAATGTTCAGAGCATGTTAATTGTGCTCTAAGGAGGCACAGCAGATATTAGGTAGGAAAATATGCTCTGTAATATTAGCCATAGGTGAATCCTGCAACTTATCTATTTTCCAAAGAATGCTATAATGTCATTGTAGAGGTTGCACTCATGTTCTTTAGAGCACAACCTCTCACTAGATTGCTTGTTTATCACAATATACAATTATTCTGATGCTTTAAACACAGTACAAAATCCCTTTACTAAATATTGCACATTAACTCTATGGTTACATTTTACTATAATGAAGATTTAGATTTAGAAAGATTTAGAAGTAAAATTCTTTTATGTAAAATATACATGTAGTAGGTGAAATATTAAAGTTTTAATCTTTACCCTGATCACTTTAAACATGAAAATACTTCAAAATATCAAGGCTATAAAGGAAGGACCACATCTTCACAGTTTCATATTACCATGAAGATTTTCAAGTTTATATAACGTAACGACTCTTTGTTTTCAAACAAATGATTTTAAAAATTCCATTTGCCAAGTAAGAAAGTTGTCTAAATAGTAAAATATTCTATACCTTTGAACTGTCATTCTAAAAGCTAACTTTTCTTAGTAAAAGAAGTTGGTTTGAATGTGAACTACTTATCATATTCCACAAAGTTTTTATATATAGACAACACAAGAATAAAGCAGGAAAAGGGTCATGGCCATTGGAGCACCTTTAAAAGAAATCTCTTCAAAGTCTAAGAACCCAAGAATAATTGGCAATACTAGTGGTCCTGACTTTTTCTGGTTCCTCGTGCAAGCCTAATTTGACATGAGGATTATATCTGTTACAGAAGCTACTAGTGGATGGATGCACAGAAAGAAGTACTCCAAACATAAGTACCACCAACAGTGAGGGTACATAAAACACAATGACTTTTAACAAATCTAGCAAGTCCAGCACAGAACTAAGAATACCCTATAAAAACATCAGATTCACTAACCTAAATAAAAAATTACCAATATAAAAGCTTTTCTTTGTATTGAAAATACTTAAACGGCTGTACGTAGTTTGTAAATTTTAAGACTAAAATCTACTGTTGGCTTTCACTTGCAAAGTCATGCATTAACTGTTTTCATATCAAACTTTTTGATGCCTGTAAAAAAGAAAAAAAAAATCCTATAGTAAATAAATGTAGATTACCTGAGTAAATATAAGAAACTTATAAACAGAATTAGGCAAATCACATAATATCGCAAACAATGTATTTAAAGCATTACATAACTACTTAAAAAAAAGTCTAACTTGACTAAATTAACCTTAATTTATAAGATCTTTCTTCACCTGTAACATCTGATTTCCAGTACCATCCCTCAACCTGTAAGGTCTGATGACTCCATCTTCATTAAAGAACCGAGGCGGTCGCAGACTCTCCACTTCACCAGAAGTCTCTGTAGCTCTAGAGGGGAAAAAAAGAATAATAACTTGATTTTAAAATGATTAAAAACTCATAAATGCAGCATAAAAAGCACCTACTAAAAAGGATCTTCTTTGCGATAAAATAAGATTACAACACATCTTTAGTTTTCTTTTACTGTGGTAAAATATATAGAACAAAACTTGCCATTTAAGCTATTTTCATGTACAATTCAGTGACACTTATCATGCTGGGCAACCATCACCACTATTGTTTCCAAATTTTTAAATCACCATTAACAGAAACTAAGTGCCCCTTAAACAATAACTTCCCTTCTCCCGCCCCACCCCCACTCCACCAGCCCCTGGTAATCACTTAATAAACTTTGGTGTCTATGCATTTGACTACTCTAGATATTTCACATAAGTGGGATCATAAAATATTTGACCTGTGTCTAACTTAATTTCACTCAGAATGTTTGCAGGGTTCATCCATGTCATAGCATGTTTCAGAACTTTTTCTTTATGGCTGAATAATATTTCATTGTATGGCTATACCATATTTTGTGTATACATTCATCTATTAACAGATGTATAGTATAGCTATACAACGTGTTGTTTCCACCTTTTTGATGCAATAAACACTGGTGTACAAAGTGTATGTTTGCATCACTGCTTTTAAGTCTTTTGGGTACATATATACCTAGGAGTGGAATTGCTGGGTAATATCGTAATTCTATGTTTAACTTTCTGAGGAACCTCGAAACTGTTTTCCACAGCATGTGCACCATTTTACAATCCCACCAGCAATACATGAGGGCTCCGATTTCTCTACATCCTCGTCAACATTTGTTGTTTTCTGTCTTTCTGGTAACAGCCATTCCTCATGGAGGTGAAGTGGTATCTCACTGTGATTTCGATTTGCACTTCTCTGATGAGTAATGGGAGCCCTGGTGGTACAGTGGTTAAGAGCTTGGCTGCTAACCAAAAAGGTTGGCTGTTCAAATCCACCAGCCGGTCCTTGGAAACATTATGGGACAGTTCTACTCTGTCCTATAGGGTCACTATGGGTTGGAATTGACTCTACAGCAATGGGTAATGACTAATGTCACTACTGAACATCTTTTCATGTGCTTAGTGACCATTTGTATATCTTCTTTGGTGAAATGTCTATTCGAATCCATGTCCATTTTTTGACTGGGATGTTCGTCTTTTTGTTGTAGGAGTTCTTTATACAGTCTGGATATTATATCTTATCAGGTACATGGTCCCTCAAAATTTTCTCCCTATCTGTAGACCGTCTTTTTGCTTTGTTAATAAATTCTTCTGAAGCACAAAAGTTTTTAATTTTGATGAAGTCCAATGTATCTATTTTGTCTTTTCTTGCTTACGCTTTTGGTGCTGTATCTAAGAATACATTGACAAAAACTAGGTCCCAAAGCATTACCCCTATGTTTTGTCTTAGGTTTTAGTTGATCCATTTTAATTTTCACATATGGTATGAAGTATGGATCCAGCTTCATTCTTTTGCATGTCAAAATAAAGTTGTCCCAGAACCCTTTATTGAAGAGATTATTCTTTTCCTGATGAACAGATCTAAGATGCTTGTTGAAAAATCAACTGACCATAATGTATGGGTATAATTTCTGGGCTCTCAATTCTGTTCCATTAGTCTATATGTCTATCATCATACCAGTAGCAAACTGTTTTGATTACTGTAGTTTTAGAGTATGTTTTGAAATCACTAAGTGTGAGTCCTCTTAATTTGTTCTTTTCCAAGACTGCTTTGGCTATTTGAAGCCCCGTGCAGTTCCATATAAATTTGAGGATTGGTGTTTCCATTTCTGCAAAGAAGGCTGTTGGAAACATGATAGGGATCGTGTTGAATCTGCAGATCACTTTGGGGAGTACTGACATCTTAACAATATAAAGTCTTTCAATCCATGAACACAGACTGTCCTGCCATTTATTTAGGTTTTCTTTAATTTCCTTCATAGTTTTCAGCACACGTCTTTAACCTCTGTGGTTAAATTTATAGGAATTTTATTTTAAATGCTATTATAAACAGAATTATTTCCTTAATTCCCTTTTCAGATTGCTCATAGCTCTTGTATAAAAACCCAACTGATTTTTGTGTGTTGATCTTGGTTGCGCCCTGCCACTATGCTGATTCATCTATTAGCTCTACTAACTTTCTTGTGGATTCTTTGGCATTTTGTATATATATAGGACCATGTTATCTGTGAAAGGGATAGCTTTACTTCTTCCTTTCCAATTTGGATACTTTTATTTCTTTTTCTTGTCTAACTTCTCTGGCTAGAGGACATCCATTACAATATTGAATACCAGGGGTGAGGGCGGGCGTCCTTGTCTTGTTTCCTGATCTTTAGGGGAAAGCTCTGTCTTTCTTCATTGAGTATGATGTTAGCTATGATTTTTCATAAATGTCCTTTATCATATTGAGGAATTCCTCTTCTACTCCTAGCCTGTTGAGTGTTTTTATCATGAAAGGGTGCTGAATTTTGTAAAATGCCTTCTCTGTGCTGATTGAGATGATCCTGTGTTTTTTTCCTTTGTTCCATAAATGTGGTGTTAAATTGGTTGATTCATTTCCTAATGATGCATTCCTGGGATAAATCCAATTTGATCTGATGAATAACCTTTTAATATGCTGTTGGATTCATTTGCTAGTGTCTTGTCTAGGATTTTTATATCTATATTCATACAGGACATTGGTCTGTAGTTTTCTTTACTTGTGCTATCTTTATTCTACCTTGGTAGCAGGGTAATGTTACCTTCATATAATGAATTAGGAACTGTTCCCTCCTCTTCTATTTTTTGGATGAATTTAAGAATGACTGGTGTCACTTCTTCTATCAATGTTTGGTAGAACTGTTTTACAACCTAGCACATGGTCTACCTGGAGAATGACTCATCACACTGCAGAAAAAGGTGTATTATTCTGTTGTTGGGTGGATGTTCTATATATGTCAGTTAGGTCTAATTGGTTTACAGTGTTGCTCAAGTACTTTAATTCCTTACTAATCTTCCTTCCAGATGTTCTGTCCAATATTGAAAGTGATGTACTGAAGTCTTCAACTACTATTGTAGCACTCTCCATTACTCCCTGCAGTTCTGTCAGTTTTTGATTCATATATTTTGGGGCTCTGATGTTAGGTATTGTCATGGTTTGAATTATGTCCCCCAAAAAATGTGTGTATCAATTGGGCTGGGCCATGATTCCTAGAACTGTGTGGTTGGCCTCCATTTTGTGATTGTAATTTTATGTTGAAGAGGATTAGGGTGGGAGTGTAACACCACTTTTACCCAGGTCACATCCAATGTAAAGGGAGTTTCCCTGGGGTGTGGCCTGCACCACCTTTTATCTCTCAAGAGATAAAAGGAAAAGGGAAGCAAGCAGAGAGTTGGGGACCTCATACCATCAAGAAAGCAGTGCTGGGAGCAGAGCTTGTCCTTTGGACCGGGGTCCCTGCACAGAGAAGCCCCTAGTCCGGGCGAACACTGAAGAGAAGAAGGCTGACAGAGAGAAACAGCCTTCCCCTGGAGCTGACGCCCTGAATTTGGACTTTTAGCCTACTTTAACTGTGAGGAAATAAATTTCTCTTCGTTAAAACCATTCACTTGTCGTGTTTTGTGTTACAGCAGCACTAGACGACTAAGACAGGTGTATATATACTTATAATCGTTATATCTTTCTTGATGAATTGACCTTTTCATCATTATATGATGTCCTTCTTTGTCTCATAACAAACTTTGACTTAAAACATATTTTGTCTGATACCAACACCAGCTTGCTTTTAGTTACTATTTGCAATGGATTACTCTTTCCCATCCTTTCAGTTTTAGCCTACTTGTGTCTTTGAGCTAAGATGTGTCTCTTGTTGACAGTATATGGATGGACCATGCTTTTTTATCCATCCTGCCACTCTCTGCCTTCTGCTTGGAGCCTTGGATCTACTTACATTTAAGGTAATCACCAATAAGAAGAACTTCTGTCATTTTGCTAAACAATTTTTGGGTGTCTTATACTTTTTTTCTCCCTCATTTCCACCAATGTTGTCATCATTTGTGTTTAGTTGATTTTTTATATTGAACCCTTTAGATTTCCTTCTTTTTTACCTTCTGTGGTTGGCAGTTTCAGAGTCTACCCAGAGGTGCCTTGGAAGAAAGGCCTGGTGATCTACTTCTGAAAAATCAGCCACTGAAAACCCTATGGAGAACAGTTCTACTCTGACACACATGGGATCTCCCTGAGTCATGGTCAACTTGATGGTAACCCGTTTGTCTTCTGTTTTTTTGATATATTTTTCAGATATTTTCTTTGTGGTTACCATGAAGATTACATTTAACATCTTAAATTTACAATAACCTACTTTAACTTGATACTAACTGTCATGGTTTGAATTATGTCCCCCAAAAAATGTGTGCATCAATTTGGCTAGGCCATGATTCCTGGTACTGTGTGATTTTCCTGTATGTTGTAAACCTGCCTTTATGATGTTAAAGAGGGAGGATGGGTGGCAGTTGTGTTAGTGAGGCAGGACCCAATCTACAAGACTGGATTATGTCCTGAGGCAATCTCTTGAGATATAAAAGACAGAAATGAGCAGAGAGACAGGGGGACCTCATACCATCAAGAAAGCTGTGCCAGGAGCAGAGCGTGTCCTTTGGACAGGGGTCCCTGTGCCGAGAAGCTCCTAGTCTGGGGGAACACTGATGAGAAGGCCGAGAGAGAGAAAGCCTTCCCCTGGAGCTGATACCCTGAATTTGGACTTTTAGCCTACTTTGACTATGAGGAAATAAACTTATTTTCGTGAAAACCATCCACTTGTGGTATTTCTGTTGTAGCAGCACTAGATGACTAACACACTAACTTAATAACTTTAGTAACATACAAAAACTCTATTCCTGTATCACTCCTCCTCCTTCCAGCCGTCTTGCTGTTATCACCAATTACGTCTTTATATTTCATGTGCCCATTAACATAAATTTATACTTATTTCTCATGCATTTGCCATTATAAAGCTATAGAACATAACTAGTTATCGACTGAAAATACCATAAAAGTGGCCCTTTAATTTGTCCATGACATTACCTTTACTGAATATTGCTTTTTCCCCCTATATACAGCTTCAAGTAGCTCATCTAGTCTCTTCTTCTTTCCATATGAAGAACTCCCTTTGGAACTTCTTACAAGGCAGGTCTGGTCATAATAATTCCCTCAGCTTTTGTTTATGTGAGAAAGTCTTAAGAATTTCACCCTCATTTTTGAAGGACATTTTTGCCAGATAAAGACTTCTTGGTTGGCAGTTCTTTCCTTCTGCATTCTATATATGTCATTCCATTGTTTTCTGGCCTCAGAAGTTTCTCAGGAGCAATCAACATTTAACCTTACTGAGGATCCCTTGTATGTGATACTCCCACTTCTCTCTTGATGCTTCCAGGATTCTCTCTTTATCTTTGGTTTTCAAGAGTTTGATTAAAATGTGTCTTGGTATGGAGCTCTTTGGATTTATTCTACTTGGAGTTTTGTTAAGCCTTCTGGATCTGCAGTTTCAAGACACTGATTGAGCTTTCGCTCAGATGCTATAACCGTTTGACTCATTTCCAGAATTCTGAGTCCATTAGTTCCACCATATTATTATTATTTTTTTCTTCGATTTTTGTTGTGGGAGGATGGGAACATTCAGCTGCTTATGCAGCCATCTTGTCACTTCTCAGAACAATAGTACTACATGTAAATATATGATTTTGATCATTTTACTGTCTATGGTAAGAGAATACGTTTTAAAGAAATACACACTGAAATATTTAGGGGTAAAGGGGTCACATGTCTGCAACTTTCTCTCAAGCAGCTTGAAAATGATGATGATGATGTGCTTGTATGTGCTTATGTGTGCCTACACACACAGAGCTGTGCACAAATGTGGTGAACGTTAACATTTGGGAAATCTGGGAAAAGGATCTATGAGAAGTCTTTGTGATATTCTTGTATCTCTTCTGTAAGTCTGATATTAATTTGAAATTAAAAAAAGGAAAATGAAGCTATATACCACTTATAACAGGACACAATATTCCACAGAATAGTTGTATCATAATTTAATCAGCCATCTTTTAATGAAAATGGGTATTTTTAGCTGATAATAACTTTATTGTAGTTTTGTTGTATATTTGTCTAATTACTTCCTTAAGAGAAATATCTAAAAGTAGAATCACTGCATCAAAACACACATGTTGTTTTTCTGGTTACTAGCTTTAAATATAAAAAACAAAACTGCTTGGTTAACTGCCAGATAATGTTGGAAAAGGTGAAGTCTGAAATTTTGTAGCTATTTTTTTTCTTTTAATAATTTTAGATCCTTAGAACAAAAGATTTTTTAAATATACAGTCTATTTTACTATGAATAAATCTTTACTATAAATCTTTCCATGTTTTTATTATTTACTCAACATTTAATTAACTACATTTTATATAAATGGAAGGTAATTCTAGCAGCTCTGAGCAGAAGTTTGCATAGATCTCTCCATGTTTCAATGACTTTTAAGCTTTTCTGATGACTCTGACTGATGACTATGACTCAGCACATTATATTTATGAAACTAAAGTTACAGGTAGAAAAGAATGATCCCTTTTTCCCCCATTTTAATTCTAAATAGTAAAAGTGGAAACATCCAATTATGGTAAGCAGTATCAAGCACTGTCTTAAGAGGAGCAGTGTGTACAATGACAATACTTAACCTGTCAGAGCAGAAAGCAAGAGAAAATATGTAAGGAAAACATAAGGGAGCTATCCACTCACTTAACTAAGTTATGGCTCATTAACATGAATTTAATCATTTATCATATGTGCTGCAAATACCTAAGGCAGAGACAATTTCAGTCTTAAACTAAATTTAACCTGGAGGAAGAGAGAACATGTTTTAAAATTACTTGCACAAAAAAAGAAAAATAGTGGGGATGGATACAAAAGTTTTGTAACAAAATAACATAATAAAGGAAGGGTGAAGACAATCTGAGTTTTAACTGAGGAATATAAAATGCCATTATTTCTTTAAAAAAGAAGACAATATTATATATGCTAATTTTTATAACTGACATATAGCACTACACTACATAATTATTTCGATCAAGATAACAAAAGCTTGACTAACTTGCCAAACATTTCCTGCCAAGGCTGCTGGGAATGAATGATGATTGAAAGAAGATGCTATACACAATACTGGGGAAGCCAGCAAAGGTCATGGAAGCTCCACAGACACAACCAAACTCCCCGAGGGACTAAATTACTGGGCTGAGGGCTGTGGGGACCATGGTCTTGGGGAACATCTAGCTCAACTGGCATAGCACAGTTTATAAAGACAATGTTCTACATTCTACCTTGGTGAGTAGCGTCTGGGGTCTTAAAAGCCTGTGAGCAGCCATCTAAGATACTCCACTGGTCTCACCCCTTCAGGAGCAAGGGAGAATGAAGAGAACAGGATACAAGGAAAGATTAGTCCAAAGGACTAATGGACCTCAACTACCATGGCCTCCACCAGACTAAGTCCAGTACAACTAGATGGTGCCTGGCTACTACCACTGACTGCTCTGACCGGGATCACAACAGAGGGTCCCAGACAGAGCTGGAGAAAAACGTAGAACAAAATTCTAACTCAAAAACAAAGACCAGACTTACTGGCCTGACAGAGACTGGAGAAACCCCGAGAGTATGGCCCTCTTTTAGCTCAGTAATGAACTCACTTCCAAGGTTCACCGTTCAGCCAAAGATTAGACAGTCCGATAAAACAAGACTCATGGGGCACAACAGTCCAGAGACAAGGACTAGAAGGTGGAAGGGACAGGAAAGCTGGTAATAGGGAACTCAAGGTTGAGAAGGGACAGTGTTGACATGTTGTGAGGTTGTTAACCACTGTCATAAAACAGTATGTGTACTGTTTAATGAGAGACTATTGTTCTGTAAAACATCATCTAAAGTACAATTTAAAAAAAAAGATGCTATAAAGTTGAAATCATATACTGGCTGCAAATTAAAAAATAAAAGGAACTGGGAAGGTCATACGCAACCTGTCATATTATAGTGGTCATAACAAACTGCCCTAAAGCTAATGGCAGATTTGTTTCATTTCTTGTGGCTCAAGCATTTTACTCATATCTTATATCAAATAGAATTTACCTTTTTATTCCCTGAAATGTACTGCTAGCCATGTCTATGATACCTCCAGTTGGCCTTGCCACCGCTCCAACTAACCCTTTCCCAACACCTTTAAAGAAACCAGCTGCTCCTTCTTTCTGAGCTCCTAGAAAGAAAGAAAAAGATAAAGTTTTAAACAAATGAAAACTGAAACAACTTGTGAAGGAATTGGTTATATCATCTGAAAGAACTACTATACTTACCTTTGATTGGTTTTGTCACAATTCCTGTTATGCCACTTACAAAGCCCTATAGGGAGAGCACAATTGAAAATTTTTAATATTCTTACGTGACGCCTTGGTGAACCAAGTCTGGCTTACACACACAAAAAAGAGATCTGCTTCCTAGAGATACCATAGAAACCAACATATTTCCTCGGTATTTTATTTAAACAGAAAGCTTTTAGAGGCTACTGATATATTTTATAAATGCCACCACCAACTCTCCTCTAACATCCAAATAATACTTTAAGGAGTGGCAGTTATATGTCTATTTTCTTTATTTGTAGATGAGGGTTTAAAAGGTACTATATAAAATGTTCACAACCCCGTGAAGCATCTTACAGAAACTAAGCCTTTTCCTCCACGAGTGATGCCTTCTCTAAGACCAGCTGGCTGCTTGTTCATGGCTTCTCTTCTCTTCTGCTGGTAGTCTTCATCCATAGTCATAGCTGCTACTCCTTTTGCCATAGCACTGGTGATTTTGGAGGCAGCACCAGCTAATCCACCTAGTAGAAATTTTAGTATCTTTAGTAAAAGTATATCATCACTTTCTAACACAGTAATACTTGGTAGTCACTATGTTCTTACCAACAGCTCCACCAACTAGTGCCTTAAGTCCTAGTGCCATTCCCTCCACAAACTCTTCAGGGCCCTGGATGGCTCCCTGAAGGGTCAAAAAGAACATGAGGTTATATTTACTTTTAAAGGTGAACTTATCAACATAAATGAGGAAAGTAGTTGTGACAAAAAGGATGAAGACATCACAGAGGAAGTGACGCTGGCAAAAACTTCAATTAAAGGAATTCTCAGAGATATTTCATGACATTGAAAGCACATAGAATAAAATGTTGGACCCTGATCCAAACTTAGAAAGGGGTATGACAATTCACCAAAAAGTGTAGAAAAGATGCTTGCTCCATATTGTAAGTTATATGATATGAAGGCAAACATAGTTCAAACTACTCTTGATAAGTTTTAAAAAGAAATAAAACTCTAATTCTCAATGTTTCTAACATTTTATATTACAGTATAATAAATACTGGAGCCCTGGTGGCTCAGTGGTTAAGAGCTTGGCTACTAACCAAGAGGCTGACAGTTTGAATCCACCAGCTGCTCCTTGGAAACCCCACAGGGCAAATCTACTCTGTCCTATAGGGTTGCTATAAGTCAGAATCAACTTGATGGCAGTGGGTTTTTCTTATAATAAGTATTAGTTTTACTATATTTTTATTACCCTATATATTTATAACTGACAGTAAGAGAGTTTTTAATGTTTTGGCAGAAAGTTTATAAGGGTCACAAAACAATCAAATTTTCCCATCAGTTACTAAGATTACTTCGCACAGTTGCAACTTGCATGGTTATTTTTATGGTTTCACACTACTGTGCAAAGCAAGACTGCCTATAGATAGTGACCTTCCTTCTTCTATAATCTGAAGTCATCTTTTAAAATCCAATACAACATTTACACTTCTGTATATCTTAGCAAAATCTTAAGTTTAAATTTTGAGGGAAAAGGATTAAATTATAAAAAACCCAATACCTCTTACCCTTGCTGCAAAATAATCATCTTTTGTGTGTTTCTCTAAATCTATTTACACTCAAGTTAACATTAGGAATGCATTATCTAATCAAAAGTATTAGTGTGATATATTGTACAACACAAGGATAACTATTTTACCTGATAAGGTTCGTAAAAAAATGCTTCTACACCTTCGGAAAATTCTCTAATTAAGCCAAAGGGATTTCCCAAAACGTCAAGTCCAAGAATGAGTACATACATTTGCTTAATGGCCTAAAAAAAAAAGTATGAACATTAATCAATTTAGAAAATCAGATCTAATGTTTCTTTCTTATTCTGAAGGTTACTCCATACACACATGCAGTTTTTTCAGGTTAACAACCTTATCACCAATTTAACACCTAAACCTTTTTACCTTATTCTTGAAAATTCTAAAATATATATTAAAAAAAAAAAAAAAAAAACAATTTGGTATTATAACATATTAGAGATAAAATGACATGATACTTAAATAAAATTTTAGAATATTTAAAATGGTTTCACATTTACAATTATGTGTGACTGCTACTGTTACCACCACTTTACAGACTGGAGAAATATATATGTCAAATGACGCCCAAGGTTACAGAGTGAGCAAATGGCAAAACCGAGATCCAAACCCAGATCTCTTCAGTCATGCTCAGGCATCTGCCCAGTATACCACAGCTGCCTCAGATGCTCCATAAGTTATAAAATACAACAGTCTTTCTAGAAGTGGAAACAAAATCCACTAAAATAATATAGTTAGATGACTAAATAACTCAGTTACATTAAAAACACCCTGTGTTTACCAGTTACCAATTAATAATTTCCATTGAATCCATTTTTAAAATTCAAACTAAGTGTGGTGAATTACTTAGTTAATATTTTATTTAAAGATATATACTTATGTCTAGCACACTGATCCATACAAAATTTCTGGAAACGGCTAAAATATATAAGGCAAAAAATTGAAATACTGATTAGGCTCAATTTCTTTCCACAATTCTGAGGAAAAAATATGTCTTCAAATTTTGAAAATAGCTATCTATTTCCTTGCCAAACTACAGTATAGATGTACACATACATAAGGTTTCACTAGTCTCTAATACGCTGTCCCCTTGTGTAAGACAATCTCAGACAAACCTGTTTCGAATAATGTCTTAATACTTCAGACTGCAGTTCAGGTGTTGTATGGAACTGATAGTTGAGTTCAAAAAATGCAAGCCTGAAAAAAAATGTAAGATGTACGAATACAAAAACATATAAATTGGGGGGAAGGGGGAGAGAGGAGCAGAGAGAAGAGAGAATATGCTAATGAATGTTTTATTTTCTTTAGAACTTTTTTCTAGAAATCTTTTCCTTCTAATACATTTTCCCAGATCAGTAAGAAAATTTACTCTTTCACATACATCTCTGAACGTTTTAGTCAAAGAACCCTCTTGAGAATCTGACAGAAGTTATAGATCTTCTACTCAGAAAAACCACAGACATACACAAATTTTCACATAATTTAGGGGCTTCAGAGACCCCTGATTCTCATTCATGGGCCACTAGAACAGTATTTTCCAGCTTGGTCCTATCATAGCCGATTCAGAAAATGCTTTACAAGCTGAGCTAAATGGAAGAGGCTATTCAACATCGGCCATGGTACAGTTACTACAGGCCCTGCCTGACTGTCTCGACAGCTGGGAAATAAAGATTGGTGTACTTATAACCCATTCACAGCATATCCCTGACCCTCTAATTGGAAAACTCTATGCTACAGAGTACAAGGACTACAAAATTAGAAATCTTATCCTATTCCCGGTGACTTCAAACCTAATTTGACTGTTAACTAACTTTATCTATGTTTAGTTATCTCATGATTCATTAATTCTTACTACTGTTCTTAATACTCAGTTCTAGATATTACTTGAAAAGATTACTCTTCTGTACAATCTCCACTTAGACTGAGTCTTTTTGGTCAGATATTCTAATAGTTTCTTTTATGACCCACATTAAAATGTAAATTTTTTACTATTAACATTGAACAGATCCCTTCACTTCCTCTATTACTGTATTCATTCTGTTCTTCTAGTCATATATGCTTGAAGAGTCTCCATCCTATTGGCTCCTAAGCTGCATCCTTCAGACACTACATCTTTGGGTGTCACAGACATTTTCTTAGAAATCTTTCCCGAGGCCAGAAAAGTAGAATCCTTATATTATGCACAAACTTCCATGGTCCATGTGCCTCTTTTTTAAGAAAGTTAATTAACAAGTATTCTATTATCTAGCAGTTAAGAGTTAATAGAAAATACGCTCAGTGTTATTTAGACTGTATTCTATTTAAGGGCAAACACCATATTTCTTGCAATGTAGTTTACACATTTTTTCAATTACAAAATTTTTAGATAAATACAAAATGTACTTTTCATCAATATTATAGACCTGAGTATAAAACCTACTTAAAAACTACATCTTGGACATCTGTTAGAGTGGCGCCAATACTCTTCAGCAACAGATTTAAGGAATGAACTGGAATCAGCCCTCCACCTTGGTTTGAGTCTTTAGCTTCTTCTCTACCGGAGCTCAGGGAAACACTTAAATGTAACTAAAGAGATAAAGAGACAAATATTTAAAAGCATTTTCTTCATAGTGACAATTTTAATATTTTTAAAATCAATTTCATTTTAAATTCACTAAACCACAAATAAGATATCAAATTTATATCGATTATGCCAAAAATAGTAAGTGGAAAGTTAAAGGAATTTAAAATCCAAAATGGCTTATTTAAATTATGAAATTCAACAATTTAAGATTACATATTTCATTCAGTACCATTTTTTTGTAAGATTAGAAAAATATAAATTTTTATACACTTGTTAATAACATTAATAATCTAGAAGTTGAAGTTGTCGAAAATAACTCAAATATCTCAAATTTTGTTTCAACTTGTGAAATTAAGTTAATATGGTGAAGCTAGCTAAAAAATATTTTTGTATTGCAAACACATATTGTATATATGTTTGTGTAGTAGTTTTACTCAAATTACGAAAGTGACAGAAATTTTTCATTAAGAACTACTGTATTTTTACACAAATAACATGTAACTTCTTATGTTTACCAACCATGCCCTCCCTCCTCGAGGAATTTTCGTTAAGTGCTATGATAATTTTTTTTTTACAGTGAAATGTAAAAAAAAAATGGGCATAGTGGCGCTTATGAAAATACCTCAAGGTGGGAGGGCATGGTTGGCAAACAAAAGTAGAAGGTGCACATTGTAACAGTAACACACATCATATAAACAATTCTGAAAACTGTCACCAGCTAAAAAGAAAATGAGGGTAAAATACTATTACGTCAAAATATAAATATATAAACACATGTTGTATGTGGCTCCATTATTATTTTCATATGATGAACATTGATTACAAAGAAAAAAAATTTAAAGGACCATTCATTTGTTATGTATCATTATTTGTAATGGTTATAGTAATTTACTTTTTTATTGTTGTAAAAATATATAACACAACATTTGCTAATTCAACATTTTTCCCATATATAATTTAATGATATCAATTATATTCTTTTAAAGAATATAATTTAAACGTTCAGGGACCAGTCCCTGGAGAGGGAAAACATACTTGGTAGAAGGTCAGCGAAAAAGAGGAAGACCCTTACTGAGATGGACTGACACAGTGGCTGCAACAATGGGCTCAAATATAGCAATGACTGTGAGGATGGCATGGGACTGGATGGTGTTTTGTTCTATTGTACACAGAGTCACTATGAGTAGGAATTGACTTGATGGCACCTAACAACAACAACTCCCCAAACAGATCTAATCAATCTACTATTACATAGATTAAGAAGGACAATAAAAATGAGTTATTTTTACCTTACCTTGATAGGAGATATATGAAAGTATTCATACAGACTGACTTGTGATGTATCCACTAATGAAACTGTTTTATATTCTTCTTGGAAAGCTTCTATATCTTTATGAAAAAGGTCAACCTATAAAGAAACATAAAATGTTAAGGACTGAAGGGACCTAGCTACATGAGACATTTAAACCAATATCCCACACATTGCAGAAAAGTCCTTTATAATATCCACAATCAACATTCCTCATGATAGGGAAGTTACTGTCTCATAAGATACGGAAACTAACAACACTAAGTGTTAAAAAAAAGTTCTGCCTGCCATATACAAATTGATAAACATGTCTTGTATGTTTCCATTTAAACCATTAAAAGACACTAAGCTTTCTTCATGTCACTATAGATCTTATTTCAAATGACCTCTGACCCACTTTATCAACACTTTCTGGGGAATATTTGTTTCTTTAAATACAGTAATTTAGTCCACTTGTAGCTGTTTGGTAAATGCCTTACTGAAATCTATAGAGCCAGTAATATAACCAAAAAAGAGGAAGGCATTGAAAATAATTTTGTGTGAAGCAATTAGGGCATTCATTCTTTATAATCCTTAATACTTCTCTTTCAAACATACACAGATCTAAGTTACTTCTATGTGTTGCATAATGGCCCAAGATTCATATTTTGTTAACCTCGTCACAAGAGCATCAAAATGATAAACTGATTAAAAGTATATCTGGTGACTGACTTCTGGCATGACAGTGTGAGGAGCTCAGAGGACCCGCTCCCCAGTGAAACTGGTAACATTTATTAAAAAACCAACCACGTAGCTTCTGGGAATGGTCCTAAGGGCATACAGCAAATGAGCATACAGCAAATGAAGAAACATGTATTCAAAAAAATCAGCACCAAAAAAAACAAACAAACAAACAAAAAAAAAAACTACAAAAATTCAGTATGAAGGCAAAAGTCTGTGGTATCTGAACAAAGTCTGCTTCCTCTCTTCCACCCTCAGCCCTGAAAGGCAGAAACCACTCCAGACTGGTGCAGCCAAGAACACAGGGCTCCCTGTCCATCCAGCTCCCAGATGAAGGTCTTCCTTCCTGGGAGGAACAGAATGTCAGTGTTTCTATTCCCTCCCCAAACCACCTATTATTGAGGCTAAGTTCCAGGGAAGTATTATTGTGTGGCAGGGACTCCCTTCTTATGTCCAGCACCCACAAGTGGAAAAGAGGCTCTATCTTGGATGTGGTCCTGCTGAGAATAATACTGGGGCCCTGACTGGCCTTGCGCCAGCTGCCATAAGGTGGTAGTTCCATGTCAGAAGAGGCAAAAAAGGAGATCCCAGGGCACTGACTCCTCCCCCACTCAACTGAGGGATCAGCTCCTAAAGCAGGGATGTTATTCAGAGAGAACTGTGACATTGCCTAATCCCCAGCTCCAGAGCCCTGATTCAGAGATTTTGCCTATGGAGAAAGTAGGCCGTAAAACAAATAGCTCCTAATCTCTTCCCAAAGGAATTGACTTCATTTCCAACAGTGTGGAGAAGTTCAAGACTACAGGTGCTCTCAAAAACAGTGGAGGTGGTAAGACGCAATTGGGAGGAGATTTGCAGATTTAACAAAGATAGAGGCTATACTATAGGCTGGCTAATTTGCAGGAGAGAAATGGGGAAAGAAACAACTGGGATGAGGTCTCCAAGGGTTAGACAGATCTCAAACACTGACCTCTGGAACTATTCCTTCAAAGGAGCCCAAATTTGGTTGGATTAGTCTGTAGAGCAATTTATGCCCCAGGGCATTGTTGAAAACAATTGAGTAATCATCCTGCAATTAGTGGAGTGTAACAGCTGCAAGTGGTCAGGGAAAGCAATGGAGAGAGACCTGCTGAAACCACTGTCATCCCAGGGTGACTGTAGGCATACTCAAAGCCACAACTCCATGAAAAGCAATATCAGAGGCTTAACAGTGAGAAGTATGGGAAAACTTCACTAAAATAATCCAGTCAGTCACGAAACAAATAAATAACAATAACAAGCACCAGAGATGGAGGACCAGAATCCAGAGTGGGTACAACATACTATCTAAAATGTCCAGCTTCCAGCCAAAAATTACAAGACATGCAAGTAAAGACGAACTATGATGGATATATTGGCAACAGATACCATGACAATAGAAATTGCCAGTCAGAGAAACCTTGTATTAGCTTTAATGGGAAAAGAATACAAAGTACTCATTTTAAGTATGTTCAAAGAACTGAAAAAAATAATGATTTAAAGAAGTAAAGGAAGGTATGATGATAGTGTCACAACAAATAGAGAATATCAATACAGAGATAAAAATTGTTTTTAAAAAGGCAAATGGAAATTCGGGTGCTGTAAATTACAATAACTCAAGTGAAAAATCCATTAAAGGGCTCAAGAGTAGATTTCAACTGGCAGAAGAAAAACATGAGCAAGATAAATCAATAGATTATGCAACCTGAAGAACAAAGAGGAAAAAAGAATGAAGAAAAATGAACAGAGGCTCAGAGAAATGTGGGGCTCCGTTAAGCACACTATGGTTTGCATAATGGGAGGACCAGAAAGAAAGTGGAGAGAGAGAAAGGAGAAGAAAAAAAAAATATATATATACATATATAGCTATATCTTGATATTAGGTGCAAGTAAATTTTCATGCATAGTAACCCCATGTGACAAAGCAGAACTGCTCCACATGATTTTCTACGCTGTGATCTTTATAGGAGATCACCAGGTCTTTCTCTTGTGGAGCTGCTGGGTGGGTTTGAACCGCCAAACTTCTGGTTAGCAGCTGAGGGCTAAACCATTGCACCACCAGGGTATATGCATACACACATGTATAGTCAAAGAAATAATGGCTGAAAACTTCCCAAATTTACTCGAAAACACTAACCTATGTATTCTGGAAGCTCAACAAGCTCCAAGAAGAATAAACACAAAGAAATTCACAAACACACACATCATAGTAAAAATGCTAAGATTCAAAGACAAGAAGAAAATTTTGAAAGCAGCAAGAGAAAAATCACTCATTTAAGAAAACCCCAATAAGATTAACAGCTGACTTCTCAGCAGAAATAATGGAGGTAAGAAAACAGTGGATAACATATTCAAAATGCTCAAAGGACAAAACAAACAAATAAAAAACTGTCAATCAAAAATTCTATTTCCGGAAAAGCTATCTTCCAGAAATGACAGGAAAAAAATCTCCCATTAGACAAGGCTCCCCGTAATGATGTCACAGTAAAAGGAATCATGTAATTATAAAACAAACAATATAAATATATATTTTTTCTTCTTTCTTCTTATAACTGATTTACTAACTAGTTATACAAAGTAATATGTGCATAATATACTGTAGGGTCTACAACACACAGAAATTAAGATATTTGTAATACATTTGCCAATAACAGCACAAATGAGGTGGGTGGGAGCTAAGGTGTACTGGGCTAAGGAAGTAACTATAGATGATTGAGTAATATTTATAATATGTATTGTTGGGTAGCATTAATAGATGTAATACGTATAACAATAATACCACAAAAAGGGGGGAAAGGGAAGAGAGCTATATAGCAATAACATTTCTGTATCTCCCTGCAATTAAGCCGGTATAAATCTAAAACTAATCATTTAAGATGTATATGGCAAGCCCTGGAGCAACCACTTAAAAAAACTAAAAACAAGAAAAGAAAAAAAAAGCTCTAAATACCTATATTAAGAAAGAAGAGCTCAAATTTAAAAACTTAACCTTCCACCTTAAGACAATGGAAAAAAAAAGAGCAAACTAAACCTAAAGCAAGTAGAAGAAAATACTAATAAAGATTAGAGTGGAAATGAACAAAATACAGAATAGAAAAACTAGAGACTATGTGTCTATGGCAACTGAATTTTGAAAAGGATGCTGCCATGGACTGAACTGTGTCCCCCCAAAAATGTACCAATTTGGCTAGGCCATGATTCCCAGAACTGTGTGGTTGTCCTCCATTTTGTGACTGTAATTTTATGTTAAAGAGGATTAGAGTGGAATTGTAACACCACCCCTACTCAGGTCACATCCCTGATCCAATGTAAAGGGAGTTTCCCTGGGGTGCGGCCTGTACCACCTTTTATCTCTTGTAAGAGATAAAAGGAAAGGGAAGCAAGCAGAGAATGGGGGACCTCATACCACCAAGAGAGCAGTGCCAGGAGCAGAGAGTGTCCTTTGGACCCAGGGTCCCTGCGCGAAGAAGCTCCTAGTCCGGGGGAACATTGATGAGAAGGCTGACAGGGAGAGAAAGCCTTCCCCTGGAGCTGACACCCTGGATTTGGACTTCTAGCTTACTAGACTGTGAGAAAATAAATTTCTCTTTGTGAAAGCCATCCACTTGTGGTATTGCTGTTGGAGCAGCACTAGGTGACTAAGACAGATGCCAAGAGCATCCAGTGGGGAAAAACAGTCTTTTGAACAAATGGACTAGGAGAATTGGATTGTCACATGCAAAAGAATGATGTTAGGCCCTTAAATCACACTATATATAAAAATTAACTCAAAATGGACCAAAGACCTAAATGTAAAAGCTAAAACTAGAAAACTCTTAGAAGAAAACAGGGATATATATTTGTATATCCAAGGAAGACATACAAATGATTAGTGAGTATATCAAAAGACACTTGACATCATTGGTCATCAAAAACCAAACCCGTTGTCGTCGACTTGATTCCGATTCATAGCGACCCTACAGGACAGAGTAGACCTGCCCATAGGGTTTCCAAGAAGCAGCTGGTGGATTCGAACCTTCTGCCAGGCTCTTAACCACTGCACCACCAGGGTCCCAGGAAATGCAAATGAAAACCACAATGAGATATCACTTCACACTCATTAGGATGGCTAGAACAAAAAAGACAGGAAATAACAAGTATTGGCGAGGATTTGGAGAAACTGGAGCTCTCATATATTGTTTGTGGGAATATAAAACAGTACAGCTGCTTTGGAAGACAGTCTCGCAGTCCTCAAATGATGAAACATAGCTACCATACAACCCAAAGGAGCCCTGGTGGTGTAGTGGTTAAAAGCGCTTGGCTGCTAACCGAAAGGTCGGCGGTTCGAACCCACCAGCCACTCCATTGGAGAAAGATGTGGCAGTCTGCTTCCATAAAGATTTACAGCCTTCAAAACCCTATAGGGCAGTTCTATGCTGTCCTATAGGGTCGCTGTAAGTTGGAATAGACTCGATGACAACAGGTTTTGGGTTACGTATCATATAACCCAGCAATTCCACTCCTAGGTAGAACCCAAGAGAAAATACACAAAGTATGAATGCTCATAGTAGCACTATTCGTAATAGCCAAAAAGTGGAAATAATCCAAATGCTCATTAACTGAAGAATAAATAAACAAAATGTGGTATTATCCATACAATACAATATTATTTGGCCATAAAAATAAAGTAATGCTACATGCCACAACATGGATGAACCTAGAAAATATCATGTTCAGTGAAAGAAATCTGTCCAAAAAAAGGCCACATATTACATGATTCCATTCATATGAAATGCCCAGAATAGGCAACTCCACAGACACAGAAAGTAGACTAGTGGTTGCTCAGGGCTGGGGCAAAGGGAGGACAGGGGGGTAATCGCAAAAGGATATGGGGCTTCTTTCTGAAGAGATTAAAAAGTTCTAAAATTGGCTGTGGTAATGGTTGCACAAATCTGTGAATATACTAAAAATCACAGAATTGTTCACTTTAAACGGGTGAACTGTATGGTATGTAAATTACATCTCAATAAATTTATGCTATTAAAAAAAATTTTTTTTAAGTGTATTTGACCTTGTCTCTACCTACGCATTCCATCCTTAAGAATTCATTCTATGAGGGCTAGGAAAAAAGATAACATATTTTAACCACCTTATTGCTGTGATTTTGTAGTCTTCAATCAGTCATGAAGAAGATAGTACCTTTTATTTGCTAAAATTTATTTATTTTGTTGTTGTTGAGAATATGCACAGCAAAACATACACGAATTCACCAGTTTCTACATATACAATTTAATGATTGATTACACTGAGTTGTGCAAACATGCTCATTCTCCTTTTCTGAGTTGTTCCTCCCTCATTGATAATACTTTCTAATTTGCCTATTCCTTCGTTCATAAAATATCCTGGTCATACTCGAATTTCTGTATTATTAATCAAAGCAAAAGTCCACAAAGTAGCCCAGGACAATAAAGGAGGAAAAGATTAGCAATAATGTGAACATTACTCGTTACCCTCATTCCCCTGCTACTGGCCAAAACATTTCCTCCTGTTTGCTAAATAAACTTAAAAAGGTTGTTGCTTATGTTGCTTTATCTTCTATAATCTCAAAATATGATTTCTACCAATGTACTTACTATAACAGCACAATACATTTTTTAAATTATATTTTTTAAAGTAGAAAAAATCATTTAATGTCTTTAAGAATTTATAATATTTGATTTTTTTTTTTAGTCTTCCCCTTTCCCTAATCCTTCCTATCAATTGCTATTATAGTAAATCTTACCTCTGTTTTTTCAGTCACCTCAGCTTCTGCCATAAGTTCTGCTAAAGCATACACAAACCCTAGGTCTAATCTGAGATCCATTTCTTGGATCAACACTTTGAAATACCTATAAGTAGAGAGCATTAAAAATATAATCAGTTAACTGTGTTAAGTAGATGAAAAAAAAAATTAGATAAATATTAGAACTTGAAACTAGGAATTTTTAGATGAATGAATAAAAAACAGTCATGGCAACATTTTTATAATTGCAAAAAATCAGAATATCCAAATTCCCATATAAAGCAAATGAATAAGTAAACTGGCATATAGTTATACAACAGAACATTATACATCAGCCAAACAGACTATAGCTGCATAAAACAACATTAATACATTTTAGTAAAAGAGTCGAATTAGGAAAAAAAAAAACTCCCAAGAATCTGTGCATGGCTTCAAACAATTGTTAAAAAATTAGAAGCAAAAAAAACTTAATAAATAAAAATAATAATAATGTTTAGGTGCACACACACATACAAAATAAAACTGTATTTTAAAAAACAAAGGAATAAGGATAGTGTTTATCATGGTGATAAGGTGAGGAAACCAAGAGATTGGGGAGTAATTAATAGTTTGATATTAATGTAAATGCTCTCTTTCTTGGATTGGATGGTGAGTATGAGAAAGTTATGTTTACCTTGTCTCTAAAACAATACACAGTTATTATAGACCAACTTAAGAGAGGAAACAAATAAACAAAAATAATATCGATGAACTAGAAAGAACATTATTAATACCTAGGTATATTTCATCCAAAGCTCTCTGAATCTCCAAAATTATAAAATGATTAATAATTTTTTCTATAACCTTTATAATTTAATATCTTACATTTAAATCTTTGATTCATCTGAAATTTATTTTTAAAGAATACAATTAACTCATATATTTAAATCAAAATTTTAAACGAACACAAAAGAATTCTATTAATACACTTACTTAATACGTGATATTTGGGAATGCCCTGCAGATCTCATAACAATACTGACATCTGTAAAGGGCTTTGGTGCTGGAAGGTTAATAAACATGATTAATGTCATGGTGTAATTTACTGTACATCACAATGTACAATAAAATCATTTCCTAAATAATGAGTATCAATTAAATTACTGATATTTTCAAGATTCTTACTACAATCTTAATTTCATATTCCAGGATTATGTTTTTAATTATCTGTATTCACTCTAATCCTTTAAATTAGTGATTCTGAAATAAAATTATGCATTAGAATTGTCAGAGAATCTCTGCAAAAGCAGATTCCAGAATGTCAGGTGGAGGGACTTGGGTGGAAAAAGAACTTATCATTTATTCTCATCTGAAACACACAAGACAGTTTCTGCTGTTAGAAAACACTCTGAATTTGAACTTCCTCACTGTTTATTCAAAGGTCCCAACAGTTTTTAAATCAGAAGTTTGCAACTTAGTAATCTGCCTTTTTTAAATTACTAATTCTTAAAAATTTAAATATATAGTTTTAATTAATCTTTTCTTTAGTAGTCACTCAGTTTTGTTGAAGTTAACTGAGTACTTGCTGATCCTTTTCCAAGCAGTTTAATTTTCCAATGATCCTAAAGAAACTAAACTTGAGACTGGTTTCATTTCATATTTTTATACTAAATAAATCAAATAGCTAATACAGCTGCTTTCATGGCAATCTAAAGATAAGAACAAACCTGAATCCATGGTGACCGACTTGGGAGGTCTAATAGGATAAAACACAAATGGAAATACAGCACCATGTATCTGGTTTTGGATCTAAGAAAATCAAGAACAAGTCAGTATATAAATATGTCAATTAAACAAGCTGACTAGAATAACAAGATTGAAGGAGTAGAAGGAATCAAAAGTCTAGTCTAACACTGAAACTGAAGTACTAGATAAAACAGAGCATGGGAATACACTGGACTTCTTACTATGTTCCTTTAGAAGGTGATTTACCTTTCAGGAAGACTTACCTGTATTCTGTAAATTTGAACTCTAAATGACGACTGATGTGCAGATGTGCTATATTCCACCTTTAATGCTGGAAGACAACTTCTCCGTATAGCTATTACATGTGGTTGCAGAATTTTCATGTTACTACCACTAGGTGTTAAGTGAACCTGGAAAATATGCACCCCCCCCCCAAAAAAAAGACCCCCATGAATTTCTCTTTATCTGTAATTGATTAGAATTAGAAATGTGTACCAAAACAATTTTAGTATTAATTAAAATAGCAGGTTAAATATTTGACTAGGTTTAGATTCAGATCTTTATATATATGCTCTGTATTCATAAAATTCACATAAATATTCATATAATTCTAATACTTTGGCTGCATCACTTTTTGTATAAATTAAATAAAAATAAAATAATAAAAAATAAAATAAAATCATAAAAGACAAAATAATTTAGAAAATAATTTCTTATTTTCTTGTTAACCCAAGGAATAGATCACTAACATCTGAACAAAGTGTTTGATTAATACAGATAACTACCCCTTTAAAATATTTTATATAATGTATGCATGACACGATTAATTATATTCAATTATGTTTCAATTTTCCTTGAAAATTCACTAGTGATTCATCTAATTACAACAGATAAAAAGTAAAACTTCAAATAAGTACTTAAAAATATTACCGTAACGTTAGTGTCCAACTCAATAATCTTATCTTCTGAAGGTGAAGATTCAGTATATTCCTTAAATTCTTTCTCTAACTTCTCAGTTTGCTTTACACTCATAGGCTTCCATCTTGCCTTCTTCTTGGGCTTTGTCTCCCAAACCGCATCAGAACTTATATATAAAAGCAAAAATAATAGTACTAATTCATAAACATTTTCCTTTAAACAGGTTAATTACATGAATTACAAAATCTTCGGTAAAATTTTGTAATAGCCTCAGTTATAAGCAAACACACTGTAACTTACAAAATCAATTCATGCAACTAATATTTATTGAACTTCTACTGTGATCAGGCACTATTCTAGGTAGTAGGGATATATCAGTGAAAATCTCTGCCCTTCTAGAGCTTCACTCCAGCTGGAGAGTGTCAGATGATAAATATTAAACATAATAAATTAGTAACTTTAATACAGTAGTGTGAAAATGCTTTTGAAAGGAGAAGAAAGTAGACAGGGTAAGGGGGATCTGAAATATTGGGATATGAAAACTGGACAGGGGCATGTACAGTATTAAAATAGAGTGGTCGACGGGAAGCCTCATTGAGAAGGCGAGATTTCAGAAAGCCTTGAAAGAGGAGAGGAGTTATCCAGCAGATACCAGAAGAACACTTCAGGGAGAGGGACCAGAAGGAGCAAAGACTATAAAGCAGGAGCAGGCCTGTACTGTAAGAAGAGCAAAGAGGCTGGTGTAGCTGGAACACATTAAGTCAAGGGAGAAGTAGAAGATGAAGACAGGAAGTGGGAGGTCAAATAATGTAAAGCCTTGTAAGACATTATAAGGACTTTCGAATTTTATTCTGAATGAGACGAGGAGCCATTAAAGGTTTATGAGAAAAGATCAGTGACGTGATTTGACTTAAATTTTGTTAAAAACACACTGTGCTCTGGGGTAGGAGAAAAGAAAGAGGGTGAGAAAAGGCTAGAGGAAGGAAAACCTATTAGGAGTTTAATGCAGCAAACCAGGTAAGGAAAGGTGATGGCTCTAACTAGGGTGGTAACAGCAAAGTAGTAAAAAGTGGTCAGATTCTATGTGCATTTTGAAGGTAGGGCCAGCACAGAACTTCTGGATAGAGTAGATATGAGATGTGAGATACAGAGATGATTCCGAAGTTTCTGGCCTAGGCAACGAGAAAGATGTAGTTGTCATTAACTCAGATGGGGAAGCAAGTTTTGGAAGGAGGAGGAAATTAGAAGTTTGATTTTGCATACATGAAGAAATCTCTCAGATATCTGGAGAGTGATTTTGTGTAGGCACTTGAATATACAATCTGGAGTTCAGAAGAAAAGTCTGGTTAAAGATAGAAATCTGGTATATAAGTGGTATTTGAAATCATAAAACTGAAACAGACAGATGAGAAGAGGGCAGAGGGCTGAGAGCCTCACGGCACCCAATATTTAAGCAGCTGAGAAGATGCAATCAACAAATGAGATTGAGGATGTTGGGATAGGAAGAAAAATCAAGATGACGAGGTATCATGGAAGTCACATCAAAGAAACTGCATCAAGGAGGGAGCTGTATCAAATGTTATGAATCAAGTGACCTGAGGACTAAGAATTGTACACTGGATTTGGCAATATAGAGGTCATTGGTGACCTTGACAAGACCAGTTTCACAGTATGTTGGGAGCAAAAGCCTGTCTGGAATGGTTTAAGAGAAAATGAGTGAGAAATAATTGGAAACAGTGAATATATTAAACTCTTTTGTAATAGACAAGTTTTGAGGAGTTTGGCTCTAAAGGGAAAAAAAGAAATGGGCAGTAGGTAGCAACGAAAGTAGACTCAAGCAAATTCTTTTTTAAGTTGAGAGAAATAACGTTGATGGGAATGATCTAGTAGAGAGCCAAAACTGTTGACCTTAAAGAGAGAGAAAAGAATTTCTGGATCACTGTCCTTGAGTGGGCAAGAAGGAATGGAATGTATTACAAAAAGTAGAAAATATACTGAAATAGGAGCACATATATCGATGGTAACTGTGGGGAAGCATGTGGGGATAGTATGTAAGTACAAATGCTAACAGATAGGAAGCTGTGATATAGGGAAGTGGGCCTTTAGAAATTCTCTTCTGATTATTTTAATTTTTTCAGTAAAGTGGGATGTAAGGTAGTGAGCTGAGAGAGACAGCAGGAGATGAGATATTGAGGTTAAGGAGAGAGAAAGTGTAAAACAGCAATCCAGGAGAGAGGGAGTGAGTGAAGGGAACAAATCTAGTTGTACTGGACTTAAATTGCTGAAAGGTCTAAATATAGAATAACAATCTATCCATTCTAAAGTTATTTCACTCTTTCTGTCCTCTCTATTGTATTTAAGTTTGTTCCACTTAAAATTTTAGATTCACTTAATAAACAGAAAGGGAAGAACCAGGTCTTATTCAACTTTGCATTCAAATCATTTAACACAGGAGACAGCACATAATAGTAGGTGTAAGAGTCTTGAAAGCTATTTACTATTTGACCTTTTTATTTACATAATAAAAACTTGCATTTTTTTAAGAATAATAAAAATTTCTAAAAAACTGTTTTTAAAATTCCTTTTAAAACGGTATTGGTTCCACTCAGAGAGTCAGGGGTATTTATAGTCAGATAAATTTACATAGAAAACTAAACTTAAATCTAGATCATATACTTTTAATATATATATTTGTTTGAGCATTTACCCCAAGTACAGGATTAAAGCTACATTATCCTGGTTATATAAGCTGAAAGAAATACTCTCAAATTAGGCACTAACATATACAAATTACTTTGATTCATGTGTTTATGAATAAGATAACAAGGGCATAAGAGAGAGAAAATGGTATTACTATTGATTTCTTACATAGGGAATGATAAATAAATACCTAAACCCACTGCTGTCAAGTCGATTCTGACTAATCATGACCCTACTGACAGAGCAGAACTGCCCCAAAGGGTTTCCAAGGCTGTAAATCTTTAAGGGAGCAAACTATCACATCTTTCTCCCACGGAGTGGCTGGTGGGTGTTTGAACAGCCAACCTTTTGGTTAGCAGCCGAGCGCTTCAACCACTGTGCCACCAGGGATCCTAAATAAATACAGTATTACCTTATTAGATCTTAAAGTGCCAGAGTCAAGTTAGAAAGTGATTGTGTTTACTATCAACAACTATTTATAGAGCATCTACACTGTACCCTCCACTGTGGTAGGTGGTGATGGACAATTAAGCCTTTTTTTTTGACATGTTAAATAAGGCAAGTACTAGTTTCCACAAGTTGAATAAAGCTAACCTTTAAGAGAGCTGAGAGGATTAACAACATAATGAGAGGTTTATAAATTTGATTTTTGACGTCTTTATTTCAAAAGGCAAAAAAAAAAATTAAGGACTTTTAAGTTAGCATTACCTTCGTACCAATGAACAGTCAAAAACCAAAATTGAAACTACATTACTTTAAATTTTAGAATCATAATTTCTCATTAAGAACTGATCATTTATGTTTGTCCAAATCTTCATTGATCTAACCTTGTAATGCCGATATAGGCTACTTCTTGTTTTGTGTAATTGTTGACGAGAGAAATTCCAACATTTTGTAACGCCAACACAATCTCTTGCTCTGCTAACTCTGCTTTCTCACTTTCATACGTTACTTTAAATACCCTTGGATCTTCAGTGAATAAAATAATGCGTTGTAAGCCTTCAAAGAATGAAACTAAATAAATGGTCTTTTTCCCCATATTTATAGGTGTCATCATATCCTGAAACAAAACATAAAACAACAGTTAGTTTGGTCCCAACCTGAAATCTAGATTCTGTATTTGTAAAATGAGAATAATAACAGCACCTACTTCACAGGGTTGGGGTGGTAACTAAATGAATTAATATATGTACAATACTTGGAAATTCACATCATACTAATCATTTGACATTAGCTGCTGCCATTACTATTATGAAGTTATTAATTAGGAAGACAAGTCAAATATTTAAGTTCTTCTAACATTTTCATAAAATTTATCTGATAGTCTTCCTTTGTGGACTTATCTATAACAAAAAGTACTCTTTTCTCTGCTTTATTTAAGACTGCAGCAATGTGCTATGTGTTAAAGGTTGTTTCAGTCTGAATTCCTATTTCCTTTCAGAGCTGAATCAGAAATAGGATAAAAAAATAGCTGCTACCTCAGGTCCATGCTCTAAGAAGCATGAATATTCATACTATGAGAGCAATTCTGCAGAAAGTCCTTACATAAGCATTGTGCTGATATAAGGATCTTAAGGTTCAGTGACAAGATAAATATAACAAATTTTAATAATTAACAGCCATGAATTTTTGGTTATGCAAATATTCTGATTAACAGGAAACTATAATATACAGTACACATTCATGTTACAATTCACAGAGATCGAAAACTGAAACTGTTACCATAAAATCAGTATCCAAGTTCAGTCATGTTACTTTAAATATTCTCTATAATAAAATATACAGCATTAAAACTAAATTGGAACTAATTTCTTATTTCCAAATAATTCAGAAGTTTTTCTAGTATCTTGCAGTGGATTTCAGATTTATCTTTATCAACCTGAATTATCACGATGATACAAATATGAAAAAGTACTGATCAAATGAGTAAGATTATTTTTTAAATTAAAAAACAATGAATAAATCTAATATTCAAGAATAAAAATATTTAAGTTAGGTCAACTATAGGCAACCTTCTTAATTACATTTAAAAACCAAAAAACCAACCCTACCGGACTCCTCAATAGCAACACTTGAAGATAATGGAAAAATATCATCAATATGCTAAGAGCAAATAACTCTGAATCCAGAATTTCTTATAAAGCAAAAAACATCCTTCAATTAACAAAAGTATATAAAATAAAGGTACCTACAGACAAATAAAACAACCCTGGTGATGCAGTGGTTAAGGACTCAGCCTGCTAACTGAAATGTTGGCGGTTAGAACCCAACAGCAGCTCTGTGGGAGAAAGATGTCCCACTCAACTTCTGTAACTATTACAGCCTTAAAAACCCTATAAGGCAGTTCTACTCTGTCCTACAGGGTCGCTATGAGTCAGAAATCGATTTGATGGCAGCAGGTTTGGTTTGGTTTTCGGGCATATAAAAACTACCGAAGTTCATCATCAACAAAGACTCACTCAAGGAAATTCTACAGAAGGAATTGTTGTTAGGTGCCATTGAGTTGGTTCCCACTCATAGTGACCCTATGTACAATAGAATGAAACACTGCCCGGTCCTGTGCCATCTTCACAATCGTTATGTTTAAGCCCATTGTTGCAGCCACTGTGTCAATTCATCTTGTTGAGGGTCTTCCTCTTTTTTGCTGACCCTCTACTTTACCAAGCATGATGTCCTTCTTCAGGGATTGGTCCCTCCTGATAACATGTCCAAAGCACATGAGACAAAGTCTCACCATCCTCACTTCTAAAGAACATTCTGGCTGTACTTCCTTCAAGACAGATTTGTTTGTTCTTCCGGCAGTCTGTCATGGTTTGAATTATGTCCCCCCAAAAATGTGTGTATCAATTTGGCTAGGCCATGATTCCTGGTACTGTGTGATTTTCCTGTATGTTGTAAGCCTGCCTCTGTGATGTTAATGACGGAGGATGGGTGGCAGTTGTGTTAGTAAGGCGGGACCTGATCT
>NW_004444043.1:3590542-3600132 GCF_000243295.1 Trichechus manatus latirostris
GCTTTTGCATGCATATGAGGTGACTGAAAATACCATGGCTTGGTTCAGGCACATCTTAGTCCTCAAAGTGGCATCTTTGCTTTTTAACACTTTAAAGAGGTCTTTTGCAGCAGATCTGCCCAATGCAGTAAGTTTTTTGATTTCTTGATGGTTGCTTCCACAGCCATTGATTGTGGATCCAAGTAAAATGAAATCCTTGACAACTTCAATATTTACAATAGCTTCTTCATTTATCATGATGTTGCTTATTGGTCATCTGTAAGTGCTTCAAGTCCTCTTCACTTTCAGCAAGCAAGGTTGTGTAATTTGCCTATCGCAGTTGTTAATGAGTCTTCCTCCAGTCTTGCTGCTGTGGTCTTCTTCATATTATCCAGCTTCTCAGGCTATTTCTTCAGCGTACAGACTGAGTAGGTATGGTGAAAGGGTACAACCCTGATGCACACATTTCCTGATTTTAAACCACGCAATATCCTCTTGTTCTGTTCGAACGACTGCCTCTTGGTCTATGTACAGGTTCCACATGAGCATAATTAATTATTCTGGAATTCGAATCCTTCACAATGTTGTCTATAATTTGTTATGGATCCACACAGTCTAATGCCTTTGGGTAATCAATAAAACACAGGTAAACATACTTCTGGTATTCTCTGCTTTCAGCCAAGATTCAGAAGGAATTAACCAGTGACAAAAGAAAATAAGTGATCCAAGATACATGTTTGAAGTACAAAAAAGAATGGCATGCAAATAAAATTGTACCTATGTGAGAAAAAAACACTTTAAAAAATTCAATATTGAGCCATGATAAAAACTTTTGGCAAACTAGAGCTAGGTCCCTCTTCCAAAGACAACACTTTGAGAGAACCACTGGCTTACTGAGAGACAGAAAAAGGTTTAAAAAGTAGCAACAACAACAACTAGAGGTAAGAAAGTAACAATGGAATAGGAGTCAAGTTAAGGTAAACTTTTTTTTCTTGTGGTTTAAGTGAAAGTTTAAATTCAAGTTAGTTTCTCATACAAAAATTTATACACACATTGTTATGTGATCCTAGTTGCTCTCCCTATACTGTGACAGCACACTCCTCCATTCCACACTGGATTTCCCATGTCCATTCAACCAGCTCCTGACCCTCTCTGCCTTCTCGTCTCACCTCTGGACAGAAGCCACCCATTTAGTCTCATGTATCTACTTGAGCTAAGAAGCACACTCTTTACGAGTATCATTTTCTGTCCCATAGTCCAGTCTAACCTTTGTCTGAAGAGGTGGCCTCGCAAATGGTTCTAGTTTTGGGCTAACAGAGAGTCCAGCAGCCATGTCTTCCGGGGTTCCTCCAGCCTCAGTTAGACCATTAAGACTGGTCTTTTTACTAGAATTTGAGGTCTGCACCCTACTTTTCTCCTGCTCCGTCAGAGACTCTCTGTTGTGTTCCCTGTCAGGGCAGTCATTGGTGGTAGCCAGGCAAAATCTAGTTCTGGTCTCAGGCTGATGGAGTCTCTGGTTTATGGGCCCTTTCTGTCTCCTGGGCTAATATCTTCCTTTTGTCTTTGGCGTTCTTCATTCTCCTTTGCTCCAGGTGGGTTAAGACCAACTGATGCATCTTAGATGGCCACTCACTAGCTTTTAAGACGCCAGACACCACTCACCAAAGAGGAATACAGAACACTTTCTTAATAAACTTTGTTATACCAATTGACCCAGATGTCCCCTGAAACCATGGTCCTCAGACCCCCACCCCTGCTACTCTGTCCCTCAAAGTGTTTGGCTGTGTTCAGGAAACTTCTTAGCTTTTGGTTTAGTCCAGTTGTGCTGACTTCCCCTGTAGTGTGCGTTGTCCTTCCCTTCACCTAAGATAATTCTTGTCTACTACCTAGTTAGTGAATACCCCTCTCCCTCCCTTCCCACCCTTGTAACCATCAAAGAATGTTTTCTTCTGTGTTTAAACCTTTTCTTGAGTTCTTACAACACAAATACATTATTTGTCCTTTTGTGACTGACTAATTTCACTCAGCATAATGCCTTCCAGATTCATTCATGTTGTGAGATGTTTCACGGATTTATCGTTGTTCTTTATCACTGTGTAGTATTCTATTGTGTGAATATACCATAATTTGTTTATCCATTCGTCCACTGACAGACACCTAGGTTGTTTCCATCTTTTTGCTATCGTGTATAGTGCTGCAATGAACATGGGTGTGCATATATCTATTTGTGTGACGGCTCTTATTTCTCTAGGATATATTCCAAGGAGTGGGATTGCTGGATCGTATGGTATTTCTAGCTTTTTATGGAAGTGCCAAATTGATTTCCAAAGTTGTTGTACCATTTCACATTCCCACCAACAGTGTATAAGTGTTCCAGTCCCTCCACAACCTCTCCAACATTTATTATTTTGTGTTTTTTTGGATTAATGCTAGCCTCCTTGGGGTGAGATGGTATCTCATTGTAATTTTGATTTTCGTTTCTCTAATGGCTAATGACCGTGAGCATTTCCTCATGTGTCTGGTAGCTGCTTGAACGTCTTCTTTGGTGAAGTTCCTCTTCATATCCTTTGCCCATTTTTTAATTGGGTTATTTCTCTTTTTGTTGTTGAGGTTTTGCAGTATCTTGTAGATTTTAGAGATCAGACCCTGATAGGATTTGTCACAGGCAAAAATTTTTTCCCAGTCTGTAGGTTGTCTTTTTACTTTTTTGGTGAAGTCTTTTGATGAGCATAAGTTTTTGATTTTTAGGAGCTCCCAGTTATCTAGCTTCTCTTCTGGTATTTGTGCACCGTTACTTATGGCTTGTATTCTGTTTATGCCATGTATTAGGGCTCCTAGCGTTGTCTCTATTTTTTCTTCCATGATCTTTATCATTTTAGATTTTATATTTAGGTCTTTGATCCATTTTGAGTTAGTTTTTGTGCATGGTGTGAGGTCTTGTTTCATTTTTTTGCAGATGGATATCTGGTTATGCCAGTACCATTTGTTAAAGAGACTGTCTTTTCCCCAGTAAATGGACTTTGGGCCTTCATCAAGTATCAGCTGCTCACAGGTGGATAAATTTAAGTCTGGATTCTCAATTCTGTTCCATTGGTCTATGTATCTGTTGTTGTACCAGTACCAGGCTGTTCTGACTAAGTTAAGGTAAATTTTCAAGGACAAGTAAAACTTTAACAAAACAATTTCTGAAAGTTATTAAAAATATTACTGGAAAATGTTTACACATAACTTTATCATCATAAAAAATAAATCAGAGAATAGACTACAATACAGAAATAAATTCTCTACAGTGAACCCAGTGATTTAGCAAAGGTTCCTTAAAAAACAAACAAACAAATTAAAAAAAAAAAAACCCATAGCTCTGGAATCGATTGTGACTCATAGCGACATTTTAGGATAGAGTAGAACTGCCCCATAGAGATTCCAAGGTTGTAATCTTTACAGGAGGAGATCCCTAGGTCTATCTCTCACAGAGTGGCTGATGGGTTCTAAATCACAGACCTTTTGGTTGGCATCTGAGCACTTTAACCACTGCACCACCAGGGCTCCTAAAAGTTCCTTACATAAGCTAAATCTACCTAAGACAGCTGTCAATGCAGAGAATACATCTGTTTATGAGGTAAATTCTAAAGCACTTCTCCAAGCAAAGCTTTACCCTTCATAACAAAATAGAAGCAGATAACGAGGTAGACTAAAAAAAGACTATATCTGGTTTTTCACATTTTTGGTAGTATTAAAGCTTGAATACTGCTTTTAATATCTTAGACAATTTTTCAGAAGTGTAACACGCAAGACAGTCCTAAAAAAAAAGCAAGGCTAAAAAACCATACCTTAAAAAAAAAAAAAACAAAGCTGTTCAGAACATCATAACCATTAACTCGATACTTACATCCTTTTGTGTTACTTCACCATGGCTTTTTCCACATTTCCACTTCAGTTTTCTAGAGCCAGCTGGATCAGCCCATGTATAAAATACTGCTTTTCCAGGAGGGAGGAAGTCTTCCATTTTACTGAGAGAACTGACATAGGTAGTAAAAATATGCATTAAATTAAATGTAGGTACAGGAATATATAAAAATTCCAAAATAATACTTCATTAATTCTTAGTCCATTAATTGAGATTTGCTCGACTAAGATTAGAGTGAAATTTTTTCCTTTATACTAAGAAAGAGGTTTGCTAATAATTAAAATATTTAAGGGAAAATCTTTAAGTCTTTGAAAGTAGTTTGTCAAAATTTTTAATACAATAATGCAAGAAGTGTGTTTCTTATTTTATCTTTTCTATACTAAATGTAAGAGAATTTAATTGGTAGTCCTTTCCTAAGTATTCTTTTTACTGTGACAAAAACAATACAGCTTAATTATTTTCAAAAGTCACGAGACATGGGATGCAAATCTAAGAAACTCAATCAACTCAGAAAAAGATTTCTAGGGAAAAAAAATTAGGGCAATTAAAACCCGAAGAAATGATAAAATATAGCTCTCTTGAGCTGAAGAAGGAACTGAGATTGCAGATTAAGAGCTCACTGAGTATCAGGCAAAATTAAATGAAAACGGAATCCTATCCTAGACTTATCTTTGTAGAAGGTTTAAATTTTAAGAAAATAGAAATAAAAAGTTACATAGGAAAATCGTATTTAGCCAGAAAGAAAAATGAGGGAAAAGGTTATGACTTAAAAAGTTTTATGTCAAGTTGTCATTAATATGCAAGAACCAAAAACCCACTACCATCGAATTGATTCTGACTCATAGAGACCCTATAGTACAAAGCAGAACTGTCCCATAGGGTTTCCAAGGCTGCAAATCTTTACGGAAGCAAACTGCCACATCTTCCTTTCATGGAGCAGCTGGTGGATTTGAACCATCGACTTTTCGGTTAACAGCCTAGTGCTTTAACGACTGTGCCACAAGGGTTCACTTAATTTGCAAGCGTAAGGCATTTTTGAATAAGCAATGGCATAACATTAACCACAAATCCTTACTTAAAAAGTTACCCAAGACTTTTCCCCAACCGTGTCAAAAATAAAATTTTAAGTATTGGGATACAGAAATATTAAAGGCTTGTTGGTTAAGCAACAGAACCAGTTAAATAAAGTCACTTGTTAATATGTTACAAGTCAACCTAAATGCCAAAAAGTTTTAAATAATGAATATTATGAAAAACTAAAAATTTTATATTAATCTCGGTCAAAAATCCCAAATTATAGTCACAAGAAACTAGAAATTTGGAAAGAGAGGTTGAAGAAAATGTAAAACCACTCTAAATTCTTCATGACTAAATTAGAAACTGTTTCATTCTCGAAACTGATTAAAAATGGATTAAAATCTTCAATAACGAAAAAGTAACTGTCCAGAACAGAAACAGGTATCTGGCATGGTATCTGGCAAGGAATCATAAATTTGTTATTAAATAATTACAAATGTGTTAAAAGACCCCTGTTAAAAGACAAGCAGATTATAACATAAAATTGGAAACAAATGAAATTCTCAACAATAAAGAAACGTTTAATTTATAGTGCATCTAAATGATAGAATATCTTGTAATGATTAAAAAACTGTTTTTGAGGAGGGGAAGCCAAGATGGCGGAGTAGTCAGACACTTTCGGTGGTCCCTCTTACAACAAAGAGCTTAAAAAACAAGTGAACTGATTCTATGACAATCGAGGAGCCCTGAACATCAAAGGCAAAGTTGAGGAACTGGACTGAGTGGCAGGGAGAGGGAGAGACAGATCGGAAGCGAGGAGTTGCCAGACCTGGCCTGGCGGGAGCCGGAGCGCTTCAGGCCGGATCAGCTTGTAGTGTATGATGAGGCAAGCAGCGGCACTCAGGAGATGTTTTCAACATCGGGAGAGACCCAGCTGCAGACAGTCTACTCAGCCATCAGGAACCAGTAAGAAGCAGTGCTCGATCGGCAAAAGATTAAGTACTTGTGTCTGGCCTACTGTATAGAGTAAAAACACCCCCCTTTGGGAAAAACCTCTCTCCCATTTACTCAGCCCATTTCCTGCTCTGCACTGGGTCTGGAATGGCTTCAGCAATTGCCAAGTCCCCTGGGCCAGAAGTAGGACCCATCACATGCCCTGAGCCATTCTCCTGGCCTTGGAGAGTGAACAAATTAACAAACGGGGAAAAAATAATCTACCACCTCCCCTAAGCCAGGAAGTCAGGGTATGCACACCTCCTTTGCCTAGGCACAGGCATAAGGGGTCCATGGACTTTGAGTGTCTTTCCCCCTACAGAGACTTGTGTGGGCCCATTTCAACAGCACAGACCCTCATTACCACGGTACAACAGGGTATATACCTTAAGTCTAACTTCAACTGTTTCAGCAATGAACTGGCAGGTTTGTGATATTTGCCGCTGCTCTGCCCATTAAGCTGGGTCTTCACCTACCCACAGCAGGGGCCTGAGGACTGATGGCTCCACCCATGCCACCTAGCCATCTGTGACAAGGGCCCAAGAATAAGTGGTGCCCTCCAGACCTTACAGACAACAGCACTGGGTGCTCATAGTCCAGCTGCAAAACCCACCCACCTACGCGCTCTAGGGAAGAGGGACACGCTTTCCTCCCAGACACTCAGGGGTGGCCGTAGGCCCCCTGCCTTGCTCAGTGTGTGTCCCCTGCTGCAGGCAGACAGCTGTGCCTACATCAATCACCCACGCCTGTCTAGGACTGTAGGTGAGAACCTGCATCACACACTTGGTGGCTGACTACCTGGACACCCGAGCTGAATCCATACAGGAGGAGTGGGCAGCCTCTGGGGCTCACATACTTAGTGGCAGCTCTGGCCACATGGTGGCAGTATGTTGGAGCTTCAGGGGCGCCGGTGATCGGGCTAGCTCACACGAGCAGCCTATCTGGGCATATCAAAACAAAACAAAACAAGAAGCTAGGACACCGTAAGAAAACATAAAATAAATAAATTATAACCTACTGATGGCTCAGAGACAACAATCAATATCAAATCACATAAAGAGGCAGACCATGATGGCTTCAGCAAGCTCTCAAAATAAAGATTCAAGAAATTTTCCAGAGGAAGAGGATTTCCTGGAATTCCCAGAGGTAGAATACAAAAGACTAATTCACAGAATATTTCAAGAGATTAGGAGGGAGATTATGCAAAAGGCAGACCAAGCAATACAGGAACTTAAGAAGATTAGAGAAGAGCATAACGACAAATTTAACAGGCTGCAAGAATTGAGAGACAGCAATCAGAAATCCTGAAGATTAACAATAAAATGTCAGAATTAGACAACTCAGTAAGAAGTCATAGGAGCAGAAGTGAGGCAATGGAAGGCAGAATTAGTGAGATGGAAGATACAGCACTTGACACCAACTTATTTGAGGAAAAATCAGATAAAAGGGTTTAAAAAATGAAAAAACCCTAAGAAATATGTTGGACTCTATCAAGATGAATAACCTATGAGTAACTGGAGTACCAGAACAGGCGGGGATAACAGGAAATACATAGAGAATTGTTGAAGATTTGCTGGCAAAAAACCTCCCTGATATTATGAAAGATGAGAAGATACCTATCGAAGATGCTCACCAAACCCGACATAAGGACTTGCAGCAAAATGGCGCTCTAGGCAGAAGTACCACACCGTCCCTCCACAGCAACGATCTGAAAAACTAAGCCGAACAGAGAAAACAATCCTGAAACCCTAAATCATCAAATGAAGAGTTAAAGAACTCAGCCAAGCACCAAATGGAGTGAGAAAACTGACAGACAAGAGAGAGCAAGGAGAGACTCATGCAGAGGTGCCCTATCAGCTAACACAGTGAGGATCCACCATCTTGGACTCCTATCGGAGACCAGCAAACGGGGTATGAGAAAGCAACTTGAAGGAGCTTCCAGCAGGAGACAAAACAACTGGTAATTTGCAATATACGCTTTCCCACCCCCCCCCACCCTTCTTCACCCCCACTCGGCCTCCTATGCTTCCTGTGGCCACAATCTCTTCTCTGGGAAGCACTGGCTGCTTGGATTCCACAAACCCAAACGGAACAGCTCTCTGACTGCCATTTGTTGGCTGCTGGTGTTGCTTTTTTCCAGTTCTTTTGATTTCTTCCTTACCTCTCACCACCTCCCACTCCTTTCGCTCAAATACCTGGCTCTGTGCACCATCTTTGCTTCTTCCTGAGGGGCTGCGGAGCTCCAGTAATTTGTTATATACGCTTTCCCACTCCCTACCCTTCTTCACCCACACTCGGCCTCCTCTGCTTCCCGCAGACATGGTCTCTTGTCTGGGAAGCACTGGTTGCTTGGATTCCACCAGCCCGCACTAGCTGGCTCTCTGAGTGCCATTTGTTGGCTGCTGGTGTGGCTTTTTTTCCGCTTCTTTCGATTTCTTCCTTACCTCTCACCAACTCCCCCGCTTTCGCTCAAACACCTGGCTCCATGCGCCATCTTTGCTTCTTCCTGAGGGGCTGCGAAGCTCCAGCTGAGTGTGAAGCTGCTTCCTGGTCTGGGCTGCCGCGCTGGTAGGATCCCAGGGCTTTTGTTCATTTGTTTGTTTTGAATTGTTTGTTTTCTTTTCCTTTTCTTGAGCTGGGAGCCCGTTCTGGCCAGGCGGTGCTGCATGGCTTGGAACGTACCCCCTCGGCTTGCACAGACATGCATAGGGATCCCTGAGCACGTTTCTTTTTTTGTTGTTTTTTTTTTTTTCCTGTTTTCTGGGGGGCTTTTCTTCTATTTTTTTTTTTAAATTTGTTTTGTTTTCTTTTCCCTCTTTTTCCCTTTTTGTCTTTCTTCATTACTCAGTTTCTCGTCTCTCTATATCTTCCTTCTCTTTCTGTTCCCTGAATACCTGGCGTTGTATATCTCTACGCCTTCCAGCCAGGCTGTACTGCAACACCTGAGAACAACCTCCCTAGACATCATAGCCGCACTGGTGGGATCCCTGGGAACTTTGCTGTTCTTTTCCCTTTCCAATTTTTATTTACTCATTCTTTTCTTTCCCTTTCTTTTTTCCTTCTTCTTCCCGTTTTTGTATTTCTCCATTTCATAGTCTCTCATCTCTCCACTCCAACGGCAAGCTCCCCTCTCCCCTAGCATTCTTGTTTGTGTGTATGTTTTTGGCTCCTGTTCCTCTCTCCTCTCTCCCATATCCATCTTAGCTCCACACATAACAATGTCCCCGCTAAATCCTGCCTACTTGCACCGTGCGCTTAACATCACACCACCAAGCAGCACAGGCACGGCCTACTGGAACTTGCCCTGCACTGATTACCGACCCGCCCTGGTGGCTGTAGTAAGTGCCACAAACAACCCGTCCTAGTAACTCCTCTTCAGCTAAAGACCTGCCCTGCCGTACCATGTCTGAGTGACTGACCCTGCCAATTGGAGAAGGAGGTGAAAAGTATTGTGCCCACAGACGAGGAAACAACAAAGAACACACAGCCTGCCTGCTCAGACATAGCCAAATTTAAAAAAAAAAGGGATGAAACAAACAAATCTACAATCAATAAATGAGAAAAATAACTACTGAACACCCGAAGACAGCAGACAATATCAAAACATTTACAAAAACAGGACAGGATGGTTCCAGCAGGCATCCAAAATAAAACACCAGATGACTTCCCAGTGGAAGAAAAGGCACTAGAACTA
>NW_004444043.1:3600851-3602675 GCF_000243295.1 Trichechus manatus latirostris
ATAATATATCCTGCAAAACTCTCATTCAAATATGATGGTGAAATTAGGTCATTTCCAGATAAACAGAAATTAAGGGACTATGTAAAAGCCAAACCAAACTTACAGGAATTATTAAAGGGAGTTCTTCAATCTGAGAACAAACAACTTCAGCTCACAGGCAGAATCTAGGACGCAGAATCGTACCAGCCAGATACCAGTCTAGGAAATAAACTCTCAAGGACTATCCGAAACCAAAAGAAATACAATAGGGAATCAGAGCAGTTAATCAGTAAATGACAACAACATCAAAACAATAAAAGACAACAAATCCAACTGAAATTAAAAGAATCATAACAGAATACTATGAAAAACTGTACTCTAACAAATTTGAAAACCTAGAGGAAATGGACACATTTCTAGAAACCCACTACCTAGTTAAACTAACACAAACAGAGGTAGAACAACTAAATAAACCTGTAACAAAAGAAGACATGGAAAATGTAATTAAAACACTCCCAACAAAAAAAGCCCTGGCCCAGATGGTTTCACTGGAGAATTCTACCAAACTTTCAGAGAACAGTTAACACCACTACTACTAAAGATATTTCAGAGCATAGAAAAGGATAGAATACTCCCAAGCTCATTCTATGAAGCCAGCATGACTCTGATACCAAAACTAGGTAAAGGCACCACAAAAAAAGAAAATTACAGACCAATATCCCTCATGAACATGGATGCAAAACTCCTCAACAAAATTCTAGCCAAAAGAATTCAGCAACATATCAAAAAAATAATTCACCATGATCAAGTGGGATTTATACTAGGTATGCAGGGATGGTTCAACATTAGAAAAACAATCAAAGTAATCCATCACACATTAATAAAACAACACACAAGAACCACAAGATCTTACCAGTCAATGCAGAAAAGGCATTTCACAAAGTCCAACACCCATTCAAGATAAAAACTCTCAGCAAAATAGAATAGAAGGAAAATTCCTCAACATAATTAAGGGTATTTACACAAAGCCAACAGTCAACATCATCCTACATGGAGAGAATTTGAAAGCATTCCCCTTGAAAAGGGGAACCAGACAAGGATGCCCTCTATCACCACTCTTATTCAACACTGTGCTGGAGGTTCCAGCCAGAGCAATTAGGCTAGAAAAAGAAAAGAGCATCCAAATTGGTAGGGAAGAAGTCAAAGTATCTCTATTTGCAGATGATATGATCTTATACACAGAAAATCCCCAAGAATCCACAAGAAAACTACTGGAACTAAGAGAAGATTTCAGCGAAGTATCAGGATACAAGATAAACATACAAAAATCAGTTGGATTCCTCTACACCAACAAGAGAACTCTGAATAGGAAATCACCAAATCAATATCATTTACAACAGGCTTCAAGAAGATAACATACTTAGGAATCAACCTAACCAGAGATGTAAAAGACCTATACAATGAAAACTACAAGACTTTACAGCAAGAAACCAAAAGAGACCTGCGTAAGTGGAAAAACATACCTTGCTCATGGATAGGAAGATTCAACATTGTGAAAATGTCTATGCTACCCAAAGCGATCTACAGATCCAGTGCAATCCTGATCCAAATTCCAAAGGCATTTTTTAATGAGATGGAGAAACAAATCACCAACTTCATATGGAAAGGGAAGAGGCCCCAGATAAGCATTGCTCAAGAAGAAGAACAAAGTGGGAGGCCTTACACTACCTGATTTTAGAACCTATTATACCGCCATGGTAGTCAAAACAGCCTGGTACTGGTACAACAACAGATACATAGACCAATGGAACAGAATTGAGAATCCAGACATAAATTCATCCACCT
>NW_004444043.1:3603032-3639260 GCF_000243295.1 Trichechus manatus latirostris
TAAAATCTACAAGATACTGCAAAACCTCAACAATAAAAAGACAAATAACCCAATTAAAAAATGGGCAAAGGATATGAACAGGCACTTCACCAAAGAAGACATTCAGGTGGCTAACAGGCACACGAAGAAATGCTCACAATCATTAGCCATTAGAGAAATGTAAATCAAAACTACAATGAGAGACTGTCTCACCCCAACAAGGCTACCATTAATCCAAAAATCACAAAATAGTAAATGTTGGAGAGGTTGTGGAGAGACTGGAACACTTATACACTGTTGGTGGGAATGTAAAATGGTACAATCACTTTGGAAATCGATTTGGTGTTTTCTTAAAAAGCTAAAAATAGAAGTACCATATGATCCAGCAATCCCACTCCTTGGAATATATCCTAGAAAAATAAGAGCTGTCACAGAAATAAGATACATGCACACCGATGTTCACTACAGCACTGTTCATGATAGCAAAAAGACGGAAACAACCTAGGTGTCCATCAACGGATAAACAAATTATGGTATAGTCACACAATGGAATGCTATGCAATGATAAAGAACAATGATGAATCTGTGAAACATCTTATACCATGGAGGAATCTGGAAGGCATTATGCTGAGTGAATTTAGTCAGTCACTAAAGGACAAATATTGTATAAGACCACTATTATAAGAACTAAAGAAAGGTTTCAACACAGAAGGAAACATTCTTTGATGATTACGAGGTGGGGGAGGGAAGGAGAGGGTTATTCACTAGATAATAGACAAGAATTATCTTAGGTGAAGGGAAGGACAGCACATACTACAGGGAAAGTCAGCACAACTGGACTAAACCAAAGCTAAGAAGTTTCCTGAATACAACCAAACACTTGGAGAGACAGAGTAGCATGGGCGGGGGTCTGGGGACCATGCTTTCAGGGGACATCTAGGTCAACTGGCATAACAAATTTTATTAATAAAATGTTCTGCATCCTACTTTGGTGAGTGGTGTCTGGGGTCTTAAAAGCTAGCGAGCGGCCATCTAAGATGCATCAATTTGTCCCAACCCACCTGGAGCAAAGGAAGATGAAGAACATCAAAGTCACAAGGAAAGTATTAGCCCAAGAGACAGAAAGGGCCACATAAACCAGAGACTGCATTAGTCTGAGATGAGAAGAAGTCGATGGTGCTCATCTACCACCAATGACTACCCTGAAGGGAATACAACAGAGAGTCCCTGATGGACCAGGAGAAAAGTAGAGTGCAGAACTCAAATTCTAGTAAAAAGACCAGACTTAATGGTCTGACTGAGACTGGAGGAACCCCAGAAGGCATGGCCCCCAGACACTGTCAACCCAGAACTAAAACCATTCCCAAGGCCAACTCTGCAGACAAAGATTAGACTGGACTACGGGACAGAAAATGGTACTTGTGAAGAGTCTGCTTCTTAGCTCAAGTAGATACATGCGACTAAATGGGCGGCTCCTGTCCAGAGGTGAGATGAGAAGGCAGAGAGGGTCAGGAGCTGGTTGAATGGACACGGGAAATCGGGGGTAGAAAGGAGGAGTGTGCTGTCACAGTATAGGGCAAGCAATTAGGGTCACGTAACAATGTACATATAAATTTTTGTATAAGAGACTAACTTGAAATGTAAACTTTCACTTAAAGTACAATAATTTTTTTTTTAAAAAAAAACTACTTTTGAAGCAAATTTATATGCTCATAAAAGCTGTTAAAAATGAAATCTTCAAAACTATATATAGAATGATAGCAATAGTTAAAGAAATGTATCAAAATGTTAACAGCATTGGGATTGCAGGGATTATGATCCTCTTTTTACAATTTTTCTACAGAATTTTATTTTTATATTCAGGAAATAACATCCATTTTTTTTAAAAAAGCTAAATTTGGTTTATAAATATTTAGAACTGCTTTTAATTCATATTAATTTAAACCTGTTTAGTTCACTGTAAAAATACACATAAATTAACTGGGCTATCCTAGGTAGGAAATGGGAATTCAAAGAAAAGAAAAACTAACAATATTCCTTAGAATATTAACTGTGTATGTGTACATGTCTTAAACTCATAAGAAATGACAATGTGATGTGACACATGCTATAATCTGTGAATGCAAAGGTGCTATGGAAAATTGGGAGTGTAGACTGGGGTAGTAAGGGAAGAAATTACATAGGAGAAGTGAAGTCTTTCTAGTAGAAAAGAGCACCTATATAAAGGTAAAAAAAACACATGAATCACCCAGAGCTTTCAGGAAACAAAGATTTAGGCAACAAAAAAAGATTTTAGGCAGGTGGCCTAGTAACAGATTTTTATTTTGAAAGAAATAAGTGGTTGTTGAAGAATTTTAAACAGGAGATACGATGATAATTAGTATTTTTAGAATGTTAATTCTGGTGCCAAAATGGAGCATTTAGAAGAGGGACAAGACTAGAGATAAAAAGATCAAAAGTTTACTCAAATACTAAGAAATGTTGGGAGCCTGAACTAGGATAATGATAGGAGAGATTAGACAGGAGAAGATTAAAAATATATAAAGAGTTTAATTAGACAGTGTAGTGAGGCAGGGGAAATCAAGGATAACAGAGGGGGATGACACTGCCATTCAACGAGACAAACATCTATATGCGGTTCACTGAGCTTCTTGGATGGCCAGCTTTTCATCTTGCATGATACTGGGGAAGTTTTCGGTTGGGAGTTCTTCAATGATCTCTGTTTTCTCCCCGTTCTGGAATTCCGATCACTCACAGATTTTTGCTTTTGATTGTATCCCACATAATTCTCAGGGTTTCTTCATTTTTCTTAATTCTTTTTTCTGATTTTTCCTCAAACAGAATTGTGTCCCAGTGTTTTTCTTCAGTTTCTCTATCTTCTACCGTTTCAAATCTGCTCCTCAGCCCTTCTATGACACTGTCCATTTCTGAAATCTTGTTGTTTATATCTTTTGGATTTCTAATTGTTGTTTTTGTATGATTTCTAGTTGTGAATTTATTTTAGCATTTTGTTCCTGTATTATTTTCTTGAATTCTTCCATTTTTTGGTCTGTACTTTCCATGAATTTGTCTATTTTTTCCTCCTTTTTGTCTGCTTTTTGCTTCAACTCTTGGATAATTCTGAATATTAGAGATTTGTGTTCCCTATCAGTTAGGTCTAGTGCCTTTTCTTCTACAGGAAGGTCATCTGGTGTTTTATTTTGGACACCTACTGGAACCATCCTGTCCTGTTTTTGTAAATGTTTTGATATTGTCTGCTGTCTTTGAGGCATTCAGTGGTTATTTTCCTTGTTTACTGATTGTAGATTTGTTTGTTTTGTCCTGCTTTTTTGTTTTATTTGGTTATGTCTGAGCGGGTGGGGTATGTGTTCTTTGTTATTTGCTCGTCTGTGGGCGTGATACTTTTCAACTCCTTCTCCAATGGGCAAGGTCAGTCACTCAGGTATGGTACAGCAGGGCAGGTCCAGCTGAAAAGGAGTTGCTGGAACGGGTTGCTTGTGGCACATAACAGAGCTGACAGTGCAGACCGGGAATCAGTGCAGGGCAGGTTCCAGTAGGCGGTGTCTGTGCTGCTTGGAAGGGTGATGTTCACCACATGGTGCAAGTAGGCAGGAAGGAGGGGGTAGGCTGTGATGTGTGGAGCTAAGATGGGTATGGGAAAGATGAGAGAGGAGAGAGGAACAGGAGCCAAAAACATACACACAAACAAAAAAGAGTGCTAAGCGAGCTTGCTATTGGAGTGGAGAGATGAGAGACTGAGAAATGGGGAAAAACAAAAATGAAAAAAAAAAAAGAAAAAGGGTAAAAAAAATGAATAAATCGAGAAACTGGAAATGAAGAAAGACAAAAAGGGAATAAGAGAGACAAGAAAACTAAACAAAGAAATGAAAAAAAAAAAAAACCCAAACAAACAAAACCAAAATAAAATAAAAAAAAGAAAAAACAAATGCCCCCAGGGATGTCCCTGTGTGTCTGTGCAGAGTAAGGGATTAGCTTCCAAGCTGCGTGGTACTGCCTGGCTAGAAGGGGCTCCCAAGCTGAGAAAAGAAAAAGAAAACAAACAAAAAAATCAAAAGAGAACAAATCAGAGCAAACAAACAAACAAAAAAGCTCCGGGGGTCCCACCAGTGTGGCGGCATGGGCCGGGAAGCAGTTTGACAGTCAAGCGGTGTTTTGTAGCCTTTCAGGAAGAAGCAAAGATGGCGCATGGAGCCAGGTATTTGAGAGAAAGGAGGGGGAGGTGGTACAAGGTAAGGAAGAAATCTAAAGAGGCAGAAAAAAGCAACACAAGCAGCCAACAAATGGCACTCAGGGAGCTGGCGAGTGCGGGCGAGTGGAATCCAAGTGGCACTAGGGGGAAGCTCGTGCTTCCCAGCCAACAGACTGTGGCTGCAGGAAGCAGAGGAGGCTAAGTGGGGGTAAAGAAGGGTGGAGGGGTGGGAAAGCCTATATCGTGGGTTACCGGTTGTTCTGTCTCCTGCTGGAAGCTCCACGAAGTTGATTTCTCGTACTCCTGTTTGCTGATCTCCAATAGGAGTCCAAGGTGGTGGATCCGTGCTGCGGTAGCTGATAGGGGACCTCTGTATGTATCTCTCCTCGTGCTGTTCTCGGTCAGTTTCTTATTCCATTTGGTGCTTGGCTGAGTTCTTTGTCTCTTCATTTGATGCTTAGGGTTTCAGGATTGATGTGTGACTCTGTTTGACTTAGTTTTTCTGATCTTTGCTGCAGAGGGACGGCATGGTGCTTCTGACTATATCGCCATGTTGCCGGGAAGTGGAATTAATATTCTTTAAAACCTATACTCTTGGGTCTAAACTAAGGTTTCAAGTTCTCGATTTAAGGACTACTTCAAACAATTTTAAATCCAAGTCCATTGTTCATTCTTCATTATTGTTAATTTTATAAATTTTCATTAAGATTATAATGTTTTTAGGTTTCAAAATTTCAACATAGGATCACAATGCAGTATCTATATCCTTATCTGTTGCTTAGTTTTACATTGATTAACAGTGGAGTAGATAAGATTTCTAAAAGCTGTACTATAAAGAAATTTGTAAGGTTAAAGCCAAAGAAAAACCTGAGAAGTCCCTAGCTCAGCCTCAGTCAGATTCAACTAGATTTGCCAAAGAATTAAGCTATAATGCCCTAAGACACGCATAGTATGTAAAGAACTAACTTAGGTCCAACGTAACTAGAATGCGAACAGGTTTGTATTACCATTACAGAATTGAGAAAAGTCACTCAAATCATTTTCTGCAGGGCTTAATTCTGTGAATGCTGGTTCAGAAAGGTTACACTAGTTACACAGGTCGAAGGGTAAATGAGAAATACTTTATATTTGCTTTACTCAACCACTCCTTGGAAACCCTACAGGGCAGTCCTACTCTATCCTATGGGGTCACTATGATTCGGAATCAACTCGATGGCAAGCGGTTTGGTTTTTGGTTGGTTTATTTAGTTTTAATCAACCAACTTATTATTTTTAGCTTGCAATTACAAAACATATGGATAATCATAAAAAAACACAGGATTTTTCCCCTACAACATCTTTCACAAGATGGAAGAATAGCAGGAAAGGAGTTCTAGGTACTTGCTACCTCAGCAGTGGATAAGTCCTTACTCAATGCCTATTTGATTTTAATCAATGATTAGAAGTTGCACATTTAGCAATGGAAGGAAAGTATAAGTGTACTAGTAAAGAAGAGTCCATTAACAAATGACAAGTGAAAACAAAACAAAAAGAGAAAAAGAAAAGAATTCAAAACAGCCTGAGTCTAGTAAATAGAAGAACAGAAAGTTGCATAAACTGTTTTAACACTAGCAGGATATATCACAGCAAATTAAGACAAATGATGTTAAGAGAAATCCTGAATCATCAAGATTTAATTATGGTCTTAAGGCAGCTGAAAAGTGTAACAATCCTTTTCCCACACACCTCAGTGAGAAAGAATCACCTATCATTTGAAATAAGTCTGAAGTGTCAATCTTTTCTTTCTCATATTAAAAATATGAAAACTTTCAAACATACATAAAATTCTGAGACTCATAAAAAAACACTGATATATTTCTCACCAGACTCAACAACTATCAAGCTTTTGCCACACTTGCTTCAGCATTCTCACTTTTCTTTCTTCTTTTTGAAACATTTAGAAGTAAATTCTATTAAACACAGAATTACCATATGACCCAACAACCCCACGTCTGAGTATATACCCAAAAGAATAAAAAATAGGTACTCAAACAAATGGAGCCCTGATAGTGCAGTGGTTAAGAGCCTGGCTGCTAACCAAAAGGTCAGCAGTTCAAATCCACCAGCCGCTCCCTAGAAACCCTATGGGGCAGTTCTACTCTGTCCTTTAGGGTTGCTATGAGTTGGAATTGACTGGACAGCAATGGGTTTGTTTGTTGGTTGGTTTTTTAATTCAAATAAATACATGTACATGCCTCATGTTCATAGCAGCACTAGTCACAATACCAACAAGGTGAAAACAGTGCAAATGTCTATCAATGAATGAATGAACAAATTCAGTACATACATAGGAGCCCTGGTGGCGCAGAGGTTAAAGCATTCGACTGCTAATGAAAAGGTCAGTGGTTCAAATCCACCAGCTGTTCGTGGGAGAAAGGTGTGGCAGTAAAGATTTGCAGACTTGGAAACCCTGTGGAGCAGTTCTACTCTGTCCTATAGGGTTGCTATGATAAGAATTAACTCGACAGTAATGGGTTTAATGGGTTTTGGTACATATGTACAATGAAGTGTTTAGCTATAAAAGAGAATGAAGTACTGATACATGCTACAACATTGATGAACCTTGAAAAAAAAATTATGTTAAGTGAAAGAAGCCAGACACAAAAGGACAAATATTATACGATTCCATTTATATGAAATATCCAGAATAGGTAAATCCACAGAAATAGAAGACATACATGTAGTTGTTAGGGGCTGGGAAAAGGGGGAATGGGGGGGAAACTGCTTAATAGATACAGGGTTTGATTTTGCACTGATGGTAATATTTTGGAACTAGATAAGAGTTGGTGGTTGCACAACATTGAGAATATACTAAATATCACTGAGTTGTTCACTTTCAAACAGTTTTTATGTTATGTGAATTTCATCTCAAATTTTAAAAAAAGGAAATTCTAGATGTCATGTCATTTTTACCCCTAGATACTTCAGTATACATTTCTTTAAAACTGGGGATGTTGTTTTACATAGTTATAATGCCATTATCAGTGTTGATAGTCTTAAGAAATTGTCATAAAGTCAATGTCTCTTCACCTAGACTCCACTAAATTACAAGTTACTACTTTAATGATAATCTTCTTACCTTTGCTTGTATTCAACCAGGTCATCCTTGGTGTGATTTATTAACAGGAATGTAGCTGCTCCATCATGATAATCTGAAAATGTAATAACTGTAGAATGCTCAGCCAAATTAACTTCTGCTATAATGCCTCCAAGCTAGAAAGGAAAAGATTCTTTAGTGTGCTCATTTTCCCTGAGAATATAAATTAATACCATTAAATAATAAAACTATTCATAACTTATAATTTGCTAATAATTCAGGAAGAAATCCAGGATTTTGTAATGCGTGTCTGGGTCACCATGAATCTTAATTATTGTATGCAGGTAGGTGAAACCCCACACAGGGTATATTCCAGTATTCTAGGCACTCCAACTAACTTTTTGTATAACAATTGTTTTATGTCTCTGTTTCCTTTCGGTATCTTTTTCATTTCAAAAAGAAATGTCCATTCAGAGATAACAATTTGAATAAAAAAAGATAAGATACTAATAAGTATACATTAGCTTCTCTAATGACACATGCCAAAAAAAAAAACACAACTCACCTCATTATCAAGACGCAATAAAATACAGTTTTCTTGCTTGTTAAAATATATCTTTTTGGGAGGACCTTGACTTCTTTCAACTTGAATAAGAAGTTTATTAGAAGCATCCTCAGGCCAAAAGGGGATACACTAAAACATATATGTATATATATTTATAAAAAAATAAACAAATTTCATCATAAATATCCAAACCGTTTTAGTAAATCTATCAGAATAAGCGTAAACTTTTCTAACAAATGTCCTTTCAACACTGCTCTGGTTCTTGGGTTGCTTAACTAAATAGCTATAAACTGTGAATTAGAGGCGGGTTGTCATTTGTGGACACAGAATACTAGTAGCAAGAAGTGTAGTAAGTTGAAAAGCTATGGTAAGTAGAGTGCTAGGGAGGAAAGAGTCTTTAATGTATGTGGTCCAGATAAAAAGAAGGGTCCAAAAACTAGCAAGTAAGCTAAGAGTTAGACCCAAGTCATCAGTTTAAAACAAAGGTACATTCAGATACCAAAAATCAAACCCAGGCTGTGGGCAGTATTTGATTATTAAGCAGAAGTCAAAAAATTTAAAAATGACAAAAGAGTCAGGACATGTATTAAATCCAGAGTTCTGGTCATCAAATAAGAGTAAAAAAAATAAAAGTACTCAAAGGTCAAGTAGGAAATAGACTCAGAATGTTAAGAAACAACCTGGACATCAGTGACCTGGAAACCAAACTAAATGAATAGGAAAGCATCAAGGCACCCAGCAAGAAGACTGCACAACATGCTCTGGAAACAAAGAAAAGAACTAAAATCCTAGGAATGGAGAGCTAGCCTTGTCTCTAAACTATTAAGTCAATTTTATCTCAGTGTGAGAGACTCTAACCAGGCTGGTCACTTTACATATTTTAACAAGACTGTGCCTATCTGATACCTGACCATCACTATATAACCTGGGGACAATGTAACAGAACTTGGAAATTAGATCCAAGTGCATTAGCTTGTTTATTCAATTTTATTCAACCACACAAAGTTAATTATGCAACTGGACATGGGATGTAGTTAAGAACATAAGAGGCTTAGGATGTTCTCACTCAGGGTTTCCTGCAACCTAGCAGGAACTTACCAGGGAGAACCAAAGTTTAACAGCAATACTAATCCCAACGTATTTCCTACAAGGAACTGAGAAAATGTGCTCTCTGGACACCCCCAAGCCTGCCATCTTCTGCAAGCCTTGGCTAAAAAATGCATGTTTGATATTTAGTATCATACTGTATCTTTTTTAAGAGTTATGTACTGGACTCTTGAGACTCCTGTGAGTATGCCTGGTAGGGAAAAAGTCAATCTCCATACTAGGTTTCCCAGGCAAGTATAGGTAAAGTAAATATTTGCTTCCAGCAGAGAAACTAAGGGAAGAGAAAGAAAGGCAGGAGTTGAGGTTAAAAGTGACAAATTAATAAAGGGCATACAAATTGGTAAGAAAGAAGTAAAACTGTCCCTCTTTGCAGATGATATGATACTATACAAAGAGACCTCAAAAGATTCCACAAGAAAACTACTGGAACTAATGGAAAGACTCAGCAGAGTAGCAGGATACAAGATAAACATACAAAAGTCAGTTGGATTCCTATAGACCAATAAAGAGAACAATGAAAAGGAAATCAGGCAAGGAATACCATTCATAATAGCCCCTAAAAAAATAAAATACTTAGAAATGAATCTAACCAGGGAGGTGAAAGACCTATACAAAGAAAACTACAAAACACTACTGCAAGGAACCAAAAGAGACCTACAAAAATGGAAAAACAAACTATGCTCATGGATAGGCAGACTCAACACCGTGAAAATGTCAATTCTACCCAAAGCAATCTACAAATATAATGCAATCCCAATCCAAATACCAACAGCATTCTTTAAGGAGATAGAAAAACTAATCATTAACTTTATATGGAAAGGGAAGAGGCCCTGAATAAGTAAAGCACTACTGAAGAAAAAAAATAAAGTAGAAGGACTCACACTACCTAATCTCAGAACCTACTATACAGTGATGGTAGTCAAAACAGCCTGGTACTGGTACGATGACAGACACATTGACCAACGGAACAGAACTGAGAACCCAGATATAAATCCTATGGTCACCTGCTCTTCGACAAAGCCCCAAAGTCCATCAAATGGGGAAAAGACAGTCCTTTTAACAAATGGTGCTGGCAAAACTGGATGTCCACCTGTAAAAAAATGAAACAGGATCCATACCTCACACCATACACAAAACTAATTCAAAATGGATCAAAGACCTAAATACAAAACTGAAAACTATAAATAGAAGAAAAAATAGGGTCAATGCTGGAGGTCCTAATACACAGCATTAACAGGATACAAACCTTAACTAACAAAACACAAATACCAGAAGATAAACTAGATAACTGGGATCTTCTAAAAATTAAACACTTATGCTCATCAAAAGAATTCATCAAAACAGTAAAAAGAGAACGTACAGACTGGAAAAAAATCCATGGCTATGACAAATCCGACAAAGGTCTAATCTCTAAAATCTACAGGAAAATCTAACACCTTTACAACAAAAAGACAAATAATCCAATGAAAAAATGGGCAAAGGATAGGAACAGACACTTCACCAAAGAAGACATTCAGGTGGCTAACAGACACGAGGAACTGCTCACGATCACTAGTCAATAGAGAAATGCAAATAAAAACTACAATGAGATACCATCTCACCCCGACATTACTGGCACAAATCAAAAAAACAGAAAATAATAAATGCTGGAGAGGCTGCGGGGAGACTGGAACGCTTATGCACTGCTGGTGGAAATACAGAATGGTACACAACTATTTCGGAAAATGATTTGGCACTTCCTTAAAAAACTAGAAATAGAAGTATCATACAATCCAGCAATACCACCCCTAGGAATATATCCTAGAAAAGTAAGAGCTGTCACACAAATGGACATATGCACATCCATGTTCACTGCAGCATTATTCACAATAGCAAAAAGATGGAAACTGCCCATTAACAGATGAATGGATAAACAAACTATGGTACATACACACAATGGAATACTATGTAACATAAAGAACAATGATGAACCTATGAAACATCTCACAACATGGATGAATTTGGAGGGCATTATGCTGAGTGAAATAAGTCAATCACAAAAGGACAAACATTGTATGAGACCATTATCATAAAAACTCATGAAAAGGTTTATGCACAAAAAGAAACAATCTTTGATGGTTATGAGGGAGGGGAGAGGTGGAGAGGGAAAAACACTAAATAGACAATAGATAAGTGGTAACTTTGGTGAAAGGTAAGACAGCATACAACACCGGGAAAGCCAGCATAACTTGACCAAGGAAAGGTCATGAAAGCTTCACAGACACATCAAAACTCTCTGAGGGACTGAATTACTGGCCTGAGGGCTGGGGACCATGGTCTCGGGGGACATCTAGTTCAACTGGCATAACACAGTTTATAAAGAAAATGTTCTACATCCAACTTTGGTTAGTAGCGTCTGGGATTTTAAAAGCTTGTGGGCGGCCATCTAAGGTACTCCACTGGTCCCACCCCATCTGGAGCAAAGGAAAATGAAGAAAACCAAAGACACAAGGGAAAGATTAGTCCAAAGGACTAATGGACCACAAGAACCACAGCCTCCACCATACTGAGTCCAGCACAACTAGATAGTGCCCAGCTACCACCACCAGCTGCTCTGACAGGGATCACAATAGAGGGTCCTGGACAGAGACGGAGAAAAACATAGAACAAAATTCTAACTCACAAAGAAAAAAAAAGACCAGACTTACTGGTCTGACAGAGACTGCAGAAATCCTAAGACTCTAGAAATCCCCAGACTCTCTTTTAGCTTAGTACTGAAGTCACTCCTGAAGTTCATCCTTCAGTCAAAGGTTAGACAGGCCCACAAAATAAAATGAGACTAAATACGCATACCAGCCCAGGCGCAAGGACGAGAAGGCAGGAGGGGACAGGAAAACTGGTAATGGGGAGCCCAAGGTCGAGAAGGGGAGAGTGTTGATACATTCTGGGGTTGGCAACCAACGTCACAAAACAGTATGTGTATTAATTGTTTAATGAGAAACTAATTTGCTCTGTAAACCTTCATCTAAAGCACAATAAAAAAAAGTGACAAACTATATACATGCATTTATCGCTAGTCCTTCTGAAAATGCCATTAGAATGAGGCAAATGAAGTATAAACATACAAAGAGAATGAGAAAGCTCAGGAAACAATGAAGTACAGAATATGGAGCGGAGATGAAAATAAGGGGATTGACTAAAATTTAGATGAAGAACAGTAAGATCCTGAGTTCCTGTGGTGAAATAAGTTCCTTTATGTGGCCCTTTGCCCTGTGTCATGGATTGAATTGTGTCCCCCAGAAATATCTGTCAACTTGGCTAGGCCATGATTCCCAGTATTGCGTGATTGTCCACCATTTTGTCATCTGATGTGATTTTCCTATGTATTGTAAATCCTACCTCTATGATGTTAATGAGATGGGATTAATGGCAGTTGTGTTGATGAGGGAGAACTCAATCTACAGGATTAGGCTGTGTCTTGAGGCAGCTTCTTTTAAGATATAGAAGAGAGAAGTGAGCAGAGAGACACGGGGACCTCATGCCACCAAGAAAGCAGTCCTTTGGACCCGGGGTTCCTGCGCAGGCAAGCTCCTGGACCAAGGGAAGATTGATGACAAGGACCTTACCCCAGATCTGACAGAGAGAGAACAGCTTCCCCTGGAGCTGGTGCCCTGAATTTGGATTTCTAGCCTACTAGACTGTGAGAGAATAAATTTCTGTTTGTAAAAGTCGTCCGCTTGTGGTATTTCTGTTACAGCAGCAATAGATGACTAAGACACCTTGGTTCTTTGGAAAAACAGCTTGAGAAACTTTTTCCCCCTAAGATCTGAGGAGCTGCCTTTGCCCTAGTTTTCTGCCCAAGAGGGTTTGTTACTTTTGTCCAGGTTGATTTGACATTTCCCGGGTAAGCTGTAAACAACTTGTGGTTTGATATTTTTTGTCTGGTCTTGGGCTGCAGCCTGCCCTGTGATTGGTATGCAACTTGCAGGGACTGGTCAATATACTATGCAAATAAAGTGACTATAGACTATGCCAGTGAAGTTACTTTAGCCTATTATACAAATGAAATAGCTGTATTCTACCACAGTTCGTGGTCCTGGGGGGAAGGCCATGCCTTGAAACTGACAAGGAGTTTGTGTATATATATATATACTTAGCCAACCTCACAGAGCTTTCTGAGATAGGAAGCAGGAAAATACAGAAAGAAGAAAAGGCAAGAGAAAAAGGAGGCAAGGAACCTCCTTGGCTGTAAGCGTAACACTGAAGACAGAGAGAGGTCCAGTGAAGGGGCCCAGCAGCAGGGCTGTGAGGAGCCTGTCCTGAGGGGTTCAAAACGAGCCTGTAATGAGGGAGCCGAAAGGAGCCTGTCCTAAGGGGGCCAAGAGTAGCCTGTCCTCAGGGGGTTGAAAGGTGGCCTGCATGGCCTACAGGGCATGTACAGCAGAGAAAAGGGCTTGCTCTCTTGCACAGCTGAGAGGAGCTGAGAGAGCTGTCCTACACTGAAGAATGGAGACTTTGCCTGCGTGTATCCTGATCCTGATCCTGAGTTGTAGCCTGTTGCTTCCTTAATAAACCATTTAACTGTAAGTATGGTCTGTAAGTTCTGTGTGGCCACTGCAATGGATTATCGAATCCAGAAGAGAAGTAGAGTGCTGTGGGAGGGATGGCTGGTGTCAGAATTGGTAAAATGGATAGAGAGTGGCAGTATGTCTGACCTCTACCTCACAGGGATCACATTATCCCCCCTGAAGTTAGACAGGTTCTGACGTGACTATTACTACTACCCCATTTCACAGATCCCTTCCCCACCTATAAAGCCAAAGAGAAGACAGGACGTTTGCTTTTTGGAAAGGTTGAACCATACCGGCTCTGAATTAAGGCTACCAGGCACAGGTGAGGAAGGGGTGGGATGCTGTACCAAAAATGAGGAGGATGAGGTGCTGTATTAAAAACAAAGGAATGGCGTCAAAGTGCATAAACTGCACTAAGGTCTCCAGTCTATCCCTTATACCATACCCTCTTGGCTCAGAATGCTGTTAGCCATGTTGAGATACCCTACACATGGGGACTACAGGATTCCTTTGCGAAAGGGAGTGGAAAGTAAGATCTAATATTTTAGTTTGCATATTGTATCATTAAAAATACCAGTTTTCAACGACAACAACAAAATTATGAGACACACAAAGAAGCAGGAAAATATGTCCCATACCTGTGAAAAAAAAAGCAGTCAATACAAACTATCCCTAAGAAATCCCAGATGATGGATTTAATAAACAAACACTTTAAACCAGTTGTTACAATATGTTCAAAGAACTAAAGGAAATCATGTTTAAATAATTACAGAAAAGTGTGAGAATAATATCTCACCACAAAGATAATATCAATAAAGAGGTAGAAATTAGAAATTCTAAAGCTGAAAAATACAATAACTGAAATAAAAAATTCACTAGCGGGGCTCAACAGATTTGAGGTGGCAGAAGAAAGAATCAGCAAACTTGAAGATAGATCAGTAGAGATTATGCAATTCAAAGGGAGAGAAAAAGATAAAGAAAAATGAACAGAGTCTCAGAGAAATGAGGGATATTATTAAGTGTACCAGCAAGAGGTATACAGTAAATATTTGTTGGAAGAATGAATGAACAGGTTAACTTGAAGAAAAGGTGGAGTTTCTAAAACGGGGAATATAACTGTTTAAATAAAAAACTCAGTAGATGGTTTAAATAGTAGTTTAGACATATTAAATGTAAATTTTGTGAAATAAAAGATATGTATAACTTATCCAAAATATAGCAAAAAGAGTAAAACTGATGGAAAAAACACAAGAGACATGGAGGATAAAATATGAAGACCTAGCATATGTCTGATTGGAGGAAACAGAAGAATGGAGGAGAGGCAAAACTTAAAAAGACAATAGTTGCAAATTTTACAGGAAGTATAAAATAAATGAATCCTTAGATCCATGAGTAAAGCATTCCAGCAGGATAAATTAAAAAACACACACACTTAGGCAGATAGTAGAACAACTACAGAACATCAAAGACAAAGAAGCCAAGAAAGACTCTGAAGGCAGCCAGAGAGAAAGGAAAGATGACCTCCAAAGAAATGACAGAATCACAGGAGAATTTTCAACAAAATGGATTAAGGACCTAAATGTGCAAACTAAAACCATAAAATTCTTAGAAGAAAACGCAGGGGCAACACTGTCAGGTCCAGTTTTCAACAACAGATTATCCACTATAATAACAAAAGCACAAACAGCAAAAGATAAAATAAATGAATAAATAAATGGGACCTCATAAAAATTAAAAACTTTGTTCATGAAAAGACTTTACCAAAAATGAAAAGAAAGCTACCAACTGGGAGAATATCTTTGAAAATCATATATCTGACAGGAATCAAATTACCAAAATATATATAAAACTTCTATAACTTAACAACAAGACATATAACCCAATCATAAAATAGGCAGAGTACTTAAACATTTCACCAAAGAGGGCATTCAAATGGCCACCAAACACATGAAAAGATGCTCAGTGTCATTAGCCATCAGAGAGATGTAAATCAAAACCACAATGAGGTATCATTTCACTTCAAAGAGAACGGTTAAAATAAAAAAATTTAAAAAAAAAAACAGAAAATAACTAATGTTGGCAAGGATGTGGGAAAATTGGAACTCTTATCCATTGCTGGTACAGCTGCTGTGGAAAACAGTGTGCTGTTTTCTCAAAAAACTAAAAATAGAACTACCATATGACCAGCAATTCCACTCCTAGTTATATGCCCAAAAGACTTTAAAGCAGAGAATCAGAGACTTGTACACCAATGTTCATCACAGCACTATTCACAACAGCCAAAAGGTGGAAACAATGTAAATGCCCATCAACATATTTATATAAAAAGACAAGAAAAAGCAAACATATAGAGACCAAAGTTAACCAGCGGTTACCAGAGGTAGGAAGGAGGGGGAATGGGGTGAGTAACAGTGAAGGGAATATCCCATTGATTAAGGGTAGGGTTGCACAGCAGATTATTGTGATCGCTGTCAATAAGCTATATACCTGTAACAAGTTGAACTGGCAAAAGTTGTGTGACAGATGTATTTATAACGACCAGAGAGAAAAAAAAGAGTAGCTGCTGAGGCTGCTTATGTACAACCAAAATCCTCATGGGATTTGGTTCCCTAGTTTGGAGGTTTAGGGTCATGGTTTCATGGGGCATCCAGTTAATTGGCCTAATAACATGCTTAGAGCTTCTGTTCTACCTCCAAGTTCGATGAGTAGCTCCTGGTGTCTTAAAAGCTTGCAAGTGGCTATCTAAGGCACAACAATTGGTCTCTATTCGCCTGGAACAACAGAGGAAGAATGAGATTCAGGAATAGAAGGAGGAAATGGAATGTGTGACTGTCTCCATGAACAACTGCCTCCTTTGCCATGACACTAGAAGAATTAGATAGTGCCTGGCTATCATTACTGAACTTTTTGATCATGATCGTAAGGAGGAAAATGTAGACCAGAATTTCAAAGGAAGTCTGGAGCCATAAAGTTTAGAAGAACTCCTGAAACTACTGCCCTGAGATAACCTTTAAAAACTTTAAATGAAAAATATCCCTTGAAGTCTTCTTAAAACCAAACAATAGTTTAGTTTAACTAGTAAAAAATTCTACCTGGAGCATCATGCTCTTTTAGGAACTATACATATGGGATCAAATTGATAACAGCAACTTGAAAAGTTAGAGAGGAACCTTGAGGGGGGCAGTGAATTTATGTTAATGGAGGAGGAATAACTCAGAAAGGGGATGAGAATGGCTGCACAACTAGAAGAATGTAATCAATGTCACTAAACTGTACACGTAGAAACTATTGAATTGTTTTGCTGTGTGTATCCTAAACAGTAACAAAACGAATAAAATTATATAAAAAATATGGAAGCCAGAAGACAGTGGGATTAAATCTACAACATGCTGAGAAAAAATGTCTATCAATCTAGAATTGATGAATATCAAGAAAATTTATCATAAAGTAAATGATAAAGACTTTTACAAATAAACACAAACTGATGGTATTTACTATCAAATCCAGCTGTAAAGAGGAAATTCTAAAGAATGTACTTCAAGAAGGATGTTCCCAGGTTTTATACACAAGGATGGCTTATATGCAAGAAGGAATAGTGAATAAACATAAATAGTACACTTCTCTTATAATCCTAACTTTAGAATAAAAGTTCTTCAAAAGTGAAATAAGTAAAAAACTCAGATTTTTTATCTAAAAAATTTTCTATCAACATCGGGCAGTCTTTAAGAAAGCTCTTACCCAGGAGCCTAACAGCTAATAATGTGGTAGGATCAATATTTTACTCTTAATGTTTCTGCCTTCTCCAAACAACTTAAAGAAAAGTCTGGCTTAACCTATTCTATGAGGGCATTCCCAACAGCTTCCAGGAGAGAATAAATCATTTTCTTCTCTTTGATGCATCTATACCTTATCTAGTCTTCTACTGCCATATTTATCCCAATTGGTTACTAACTTTGTTAACTGCCTGCCTCTCTTATCAAGCTATGCACTCCTAGATGGCAAGGTCTGGCTTTTAATAATTAAATATCCTGGCACACAGTAAGTACTCAATAAAAGTTCAAAATGGACTGGGTGGGGGGAGGGGCAAGTTAAAACATTACATGAAGATTTCAAGTACTTCAAGGAAAAAAGAAAATCCAAAGAGGCACGTATCTGAAATTCATCTACTCACCTGCTCCAAATCAAGAGAGAGCCATTTTTCATTTCCCTCCTCAGCCACTGATATACAATATTTGCTTTTGTTTTTAATCATATAAAAAGGGGTAAATGTCACAATCCTGGTAATATTAAAACTGCTGAGGTCTATAGTGACACCAACCTGGAGGGAAAAAAGTTACATTCCTACAGTTACATTATCCTAGCCAGTAATAACCAGTTGCTGTCCAGCCAACTGTCACTCATGATGACCTCAAGTGTGTCAGAATAGAACTTGTGCTCCATAGGGTTTTCTTTTTTTTATTTTTAGAATTCTTTTTCTTTTTCTAATTGTGCTTTAGGTGGAAGTTCACAGCTCAAGTTAATTTCTCATTCAAAAATTTATACACATATTGTTTTATGACAATGGTTGCCAACCCCATAATGGGACAGCACACTCCCCCTTCTACGCCGGGTCCCCTGTGTTCCCCATGTCCACTCGACCAGTTCCTATTTCTTCCTGCCTCCAAACAGGAGCTGCCTATTTGGTCTCATAGAGCTGACTGAACCAAGAAGCACATTCCTAATGTGTCTCATTTCTTGTCTTATAGTCCTATCTAATCTTTGTCCGAAGTCCATAGGGTTTTCAATGGCTCATTTTTGGAAGTAGATCACCAGGCCTTTCTTCCAAGGCACCTCTGGATGAACTCAAACCTCCAACCTTTAGCTTAGTAGCCAAGCCCATTAACCATATACACCCCCCAGGGACTCCACATTATCCTAACACCCTTATAAAAATTAACTAAACTCTGAGCTAGGCACTGCATAAGTTCTGTGAATGCAGAGACCATGTTTACAAATTTTAGGCACAGTTTAATTTTTTTTGATGAGCAAAGAATTAACTCACTTGATATTCCATATTCAGGCCCTTACATTTAACAGCTCCATGACTACCAACGGTATCAATTGAAAACTGATCTGACAATTCACTATCCGTTACCATAAGCTGAACCTAGAAAAAGAGATGTCAAATATATTTCAATTTAGGTAACTTTAAAAACTCCAACCTAAACTAATAAATTTCCTACTTTTTAGCACATGCTATATATTATATTGTTAATACACCAAACCCTTCCTAATAATGTATTCTAATATTTTTAACTTCAAATATTTAACAAATGTTATTTCTATCTGGGTTTCATAATATTTTATTCCTCAAAACTAAAAAGGAGTGATAAACAGCTAAAGAACAATGAAAAGTTAAGAAAATTTTCATACCTTATTGTTATTAAAAAAGTGCTTTGGCTGAAAAGAAAAGAGAACTGGCTTTGTATAATTAGGTGGATGCTTTCGATGAATTCCATCTGCTTTGTACTGTAACATTCGGCCAGTTTTATTGACCATCCAGTAAGGACTATGAAATGCCACAACCACCTGGCCAGTATTGTCAGTCACATGGACAGCAATATCTAAATCAGTCTTTTCTATTTCTGTAACACAGGTAAAGTTGATGAAACCAATGTCTTGTTGATTAGGTTTTATGTGATATTCACTTTTCCAATCATGATTAAGATAGTCAAGTAATTTTAAATGTAGCTTAGCTTTATCCAACTCTGCCGTACAAATCTGGGCTGAACATCCTTCATTTAGGGTAAAAACCCTATGTTCAATCCCCTGAAATAAATAAATACAATGAATTGAAAAAAATGTTTTAGAATAATATGCAAAAAAAACTCTATTCCATATGCTACACAAAATGCTTCTGAAATACCGCTGTCAGACAAGTAGTATGTTCAGAGTTAGAAGACTTATATTTAAATTCTAATTCTGCCAACTGTATGAACATCTGTAAAATATTCAATCTGAGATTTGAGTTTCTGTATTTTTAAAGTGGTCAAAATGACTTACATCAAAGGATTATTACGAGGATTAAATAAAATAATGTGAAACTACATTGGAAACCATAAACATAAAACACTATAATTAGTAAAACATAAAAAGAATCAATCTTATCCCACCAATGATTTTAATTTTGAAAACTATGAGATAATGAAAAACATGAGAAATTTGATGATAATCAAAAATAAGCAATCATTACGACCTCCCATTCTTGGTTTTTAATAATCCCTCATAACCCATTTCCAAGCACTACCATAGTTTTATGAAATACCTTGCACCTTCTGTTTGTCTGTCAACCATCCCTCCACCTCCAAGCAAGGTGTTTTCATAAGACTGGTATGCTAGTTTTTTTACAGCAATATGTTAAAAAAAATTGGTATAGTGACATCTATGAAAATACCTCGAGCAGGGGAGGACATGATCGGCAAACAAATGTAGAAAGCATAATCTGCATAAAAATACAGTATTTATATGACATACTATTATCTCTCAAAACGGTTCACTTCTCTCTACTCACACTTCTATAATCTTAGTTCATGTTAGTTAGGTAACTGTGATCTTTAACCTTAACAGTCTCCTAACTGCTCTCTCATGTTGTCCCCTCACCATCTCCACCACCACAGCTGAACTATCTTTCTAAAAACTGACTGTATCACTCCCGTGTACTTTGGAACTGGCAGACAGAATGTGATCCTTACAGGCATCAAATTACAAGTTCATTGAGACTGGAACGTAGATAGTACATCTGGTAATGTCGCCAGTTTTTTCCATAATCTTTACCGTCTCCCTTCCTGATCCCCTGACCTTTTAATAAATATTCTCTGAATATCAACTATGTGTTTGAACACTGGGTAACATAAGGAAAGATACGGTTCTTATCTAGTTAATTATAATAAATGACCTATATCTGAATAACTCACTAGACTATAACATAAACTCTGAGCTAGGCACTATGTAAGTTCTGTGAATGCAGGACCATGTTTACTTTATTTTTAAATCCTCAATTCCTACATGGTGCCTGGCACATAGCTCAGATGCTAACTAATGTTTGTTGAATGAAAACAGTGTACAATCCCTAAACAAGACGCATATATTCTGCAGGACAAATAGACGGGGAAAATAACAAAAAGTAAGTTAAGGTACAGAACTGGATGCAAACTTGTAGGAATAAGATTTACTATACTTCATATGTTGCCTAACAATCATGTAGAACAACTTTGCTGGTTTAGTAGCTCAAAGGAAAAAAATATAAGGATAGAAAAGAAATCAGGGCAAAATGTAAATAAGAAATCAAAACAAGTAGTTTTAGAGAATGCATTTGTCGTCATAGCTGTAATAACGAGTATATCTAACATCCAGATCTTGGTTTCTAAATACCATTCTCCAGTAAAATGAACCAGGGCTCCTTGGAGAATTTATTGATTCTAGGGCTGGGACAGGAAAAATACAAGATGAGTATTAAACGCCTTGACTTGCCAGAAAGACGATATATTAAAAAAAAAAAAAATGCATGTATATCTCAAGAGCACAGTAATCAAACTGAAAAACCTCTTGGCGGTCAAAGTTGGGAACAGAGTACAACTGCTCCATAGAGTTTCCCAGGAGCAGCTGGTAGATTTCCAACTGCAGACCTTTTGGTTCGCAGCTGTAGCTCTTAACCACTACGTCACCAGGGCTTCACAGTACTGGATTATAAACATAAAATAAATATCCCTGAATCCATGCTGATATAAAAAAATAACTGAATAATTAAATAAATGGGGAGAAGTGGCAATTCTTCCTTAACAATATTTCCAATTAATATAGAAGGTTGATAAATAGGGAAAAACAGTAAGGTTATAATGTAGAATCCTGACAGATACTACCTTAACCAAGTGATCAAGGTTAACATTACCAGTAATATATATTAATATCACGTATCCCCTGATATGATGCACTGACAGGTGCACACCACCTCGTTGATATCCTTCCCAATGATGCAAAACCTCAGTCTAATCCTGAGAAACATCAAGCAATACCAAACTGAGAGAGATTCTACAAAACAATTGCCAGTGACAGAGATCGGATTCAATTCCAAACCTATCTGACAATAAAGTGCAAATTATTAACCACTATGATATCTGTCACTCATATGGAAAAACACTGATGCTCTTAACCCACAAATATTTTTAACCTCTCCTCCCAAAAAAACATGTATCAGAAAAGTATAAACATATGACAAATTCCAAAGCAAAATAAACTAATAATTAACATGCTACAATGGAAAACTACTTCCTTTCATTTGAAGAGCATGGGAAATAGAATATTTACTTAAGATCTTAAGATGGAAAAATTCCTGTTATCACAACAGGAAGGAGCCAGAATTAATCTTTAAAACAAAGAGCATTTCAAAGAAAAAGTATTTTTATAGGGCATACAACCCTTTTAGAGAATTAACACTAGGATGATGAATATGCAGTGGTTTTTCTCCCTTTTAAGTCTAGCATTTATTATTTCAATACTCATTCTCATACTTGTTTCAAACATTACTATCTACCCTTTCGGTATATGATTTATAAAATACACAGACCTGGAAAAAAACTGAGAAATACATATTCTAAAACTTTAACAGTGATATCTTCAGATGATATGATTACAGGCAATTTTTATTATCTCTGCTTTCTAAATTTTCAAAGAGGACTATGTACTACTTTCATAAATAATTTTTTAAATGACATATCACATTTGTACATGTAATTTATATTCAGCTTAGTGGCCAGATAATTAAGGTAAATCAGTGGATAAGATTAGATTTTTTTAAATTATCTTTGTATACAACATGATTAAAATATTTCTTTTCCATTTGAAAAATCTGAAAACTAGTAATATTCTTTACTAGTCTAAATTTTTTATTGTTCATAACATTTTACTATTCATAACTTTAAATAACTAAAGCTACAAAATCAGAGACAAGAAAACACTAAAAAAAATTCCAGAATACCTCTATATAATAAGCAATTTTGTAAGGAAGAAGATTTCGGAGTAGAATAGCTGGCCATAAATGGATTACGTATGGTAAGTCCCAACCATCTTCTGAATACACTGAAAGAGATGTCAAATTATCTTTTTCTGGGACAATATTAACAATAAATGGTTTCTTGGAAGGGTTTGTAGGTCTACATTTCTTCTTTACAAGAGCTCCATCATTTTTTATAATTTCTTCAAAGTCAATTCCTTCACATACTTCATAGCCCTCATCTTCTGGCTTCAGAAAAAGGAGTGCTCTGCATAAAAGATTAATATAAGACTTCAAAATGCTTTAAGAGAAAACACATATTAAATTACATGAGATTGTACCTTTAGAATAATAAAATTATCTCCCTTCATTCCATTATAATAAATTGTTATATTTTGATGTTCTTTTTTAGCCATATATAAGAGACGGAGAGAGAAAGAGGGACAGATAGACAGACAGGCAGGCACACGCACAGATGATAGACAGATAGATCATTTTCATCTTAATTTTCTGGTAACTAATCAAGTTATTTGACTTTTAAGAGGAGAATATTTTTCTCCCGAACTTATTATCTTAAAAGTAGATTTACGAGGTTAATAACCGGTTTCTTATAGAAAATACATAAGCATATTGGTCGTATACGCAAAACAAGTTGTATACAACTGTGTCTTTCTGGACAGTAAATTGAAAGAAGTTAGATTTCTTGTGTTTGTGGTCCTAACAGGAAGTACGGATCTTGACTGGGTTCATTAATTAAAGAAAAAATTTCTATTAAAAAAATTAATCACCAGCTTTTCCAAGTTAATCAAATGGAAGCTTTCAATAGATACTTAACTTTCTTGAAACACTGACATAGTTGCAGAGAAATGGATGCAATAAAACAGTGACAAAATCATCAGATGGCACATATGAGTAATCCTTTTATTTAAGTATCACTTTCTTGTTTATATTTAACTCTATTTTTAGGTTTAATATTTAACCAAAGTCGTACCCCAAAATAACGATTTAAATATTTTTATATTTGTAAAACTAATCTCCTATGACTATCAAAACCGTCTCCAGGCCCAATTATTTTCCTAAACTCTAGTCCTAAAATTTTAAATATCTTCTAGACACCTTAAATTTGCTAGATTAAACACTGAACACTGAACCCTCTAAACCCACTTCTCTGTGTATCCTTTTTCAGGGACTCCAGCTATACACACTCTTTACTTTGAAATATTAGGCTCTTCCTTCCTCTCTGACCATATATAAAATAATCTGTTACATCAGTTCTCAGATTTAGCCTACTGTATTTCTACACTCTCTGTAATTTTCATTCTACTTTCCATTCTTACTTTTAGCACTTAAAGATGAAAATTTAATATTCTTCAAATCAAACTAATTCTAATATACACATCCAGTTTATCAAAACTCTATCAAGCCATTATGTATCAATGAGAAGCCAAAACTGGAAATGCAAAAACAAGTAAGACATTCACAACCAGATGGAAACATAACGTTAGAAGATAACCACTGCACTATGATAGGTACCAAGAAACGTGTACACAGCAGAGTGAGGGCAGGAGAGCGGGGTCAACTTTTTCTAGGCAGGCTACACAGTATGACAATTTTCCCAAAAAGCTTTGTTCTGAAGAGAAGATGAGTTAGAGAAACACGTAAGGTTAAAGAAAGGTTTAAGAAATGAATGAGGAGGAGAAAACAGGAGTGAAAGGTTCTGAATGAGAAGAGATGGTGGAATGATGTCCTTGTAACAGAAGAACACCAAATCTGCTGAGACAGGAAGGAAGGAACAGATTAACATATTAATCAGTAGAGATAAAATTTTATAAAAATGGGGCCAGGAAAATGAAAGAGCAAATACTTCAATGTGAACTTAATCTTCCAACATGCATACTACACTCCAATCAAACCCCTAACTATTCTTATAGACCTATACAAACCCTGTGCTTTCATGCTTCATTATGTTTGCTCATACACTTCCTTCCACTTTGACTGTCCTTTCCAGCTAACGTCCACATTATTTTTACCTATATTTCATACACTTTGCACAAGAGTCATCATTAATCCCTTCTTTGCACTTCCATAGTTTTCTGTAATTATACCACTTTCTGTACTCTCCACAACCCACTGTTTTCTACCTTATATATTTATGTAATATATCAATCTCTCAAGGGCAATGTTATTGTTGTTAGTTGCCATTGAGTCAGCTCTGATTATGGAAACCCCATGCACAACAGAACAAAATGTTGCCTGGTCCTGCATCACCTTAATGATTGTTGGCATGTTCAAGTCCATTGTTGTGGCCACTGTGTACGCTGAGTGCCTTCCAACCTAGCGGGCTCATCTTCTAGCACTGTATCAGACAACATTCTATTGTGATCCACAGGACTTTCATCCATTAGTTTTTGGAAGCAGATTACCAGGCCTTTCTTCCTAGTCTGTCTTAGTCTGGAAGCTCCTCTGAAACATATCTACCATGGGCAACCCTGCTGGTATTTGAAATAGTGGTGGCATAACTTCCAGCACTATAGCAACATGCAAGCCACCACAGTATGACAAACTGACAGATGTGTGGCGGACACGGGCAACAGCCATGTCCAGTTCACCTTGATATCTTACAGTGTCTTACACACATAATACACTTGATAAATATTTGTTGACTAAATTAAAGCATAGTGTATTTAACTTCTACAGAAAAAAGATAATCATTTGTCAGTTTAAAACCTTATATTTTAAATATAAGTAGACCTATATCTAACTATTGGATTAAAAATGTACCTAACGTGAAATCCAAGCTGGTTCGTCACTAATAGCTTTAATTAAGATGGAGTAACTTTTGGGCTCAGTGGTTAAGAGCTCGGCTGCTAACCAAAAGGTTGGCAGTTCGAATCCACTAGCCACTCCTTGGAAACCCTATGGGGCAGTTCTACTCCATCCTATAGGGTCGTTATGAGTCAGAATTGACTCAACAGCAATGGGTTAATGGGTTAACTTTTATGTAACAATTTAATACTTAGCCTTGAAAAAGGAGTGTAAAAATACTCTAAAGGCGTAACTGTTTTTCTATTCTATGAACAGAGTCATAAAATATCTAGCAATAATTTATTAAGTAACAATTTATTTAAAATAAAGAAGAATGCTGATAACTTTTATTATCCAAAGACAAATGAATCTGAAGTTCTTCACAGAATTTTTCAAACAAATCTTACATGCTATCTTTAGTTATATCTAGTCAACCACTGAAAATCCTAGGAAGCACAATTCTACTCTGACACACATGGGATCCTCATGAGTCAGAAATGACTTGATGGCCACTGGTTTTTTCGTTTAGTCTTGTTACCCACTCTAAAACAAGGTCAGATATAGTAAATGATTCTTATTTTTCTGTCGCTCAACAATACAATCCTTTTAGCAAGTCTGAACTAAACAATAAAACATTCATCAAAGTTAGTAGATCTATCTGAAAATATGTGCCTAAAACTGCTAGATTATCTTCTAAACATTAGGAATTCTATCTTGAAATCCTAGGCACAGGTCAGAACGAATAGAACCAGGAAAGAGTTTAAGTACTGCTTGTAGCTTTACCTCTATCCTCTGTAACACAGGCATAAGCATCCGTGTCTACTGTGACTTCTGAGATGTTACACAAACTACAGTGCTTAATTTTGGGAAAGGTTTTATTCTCAAATAGAGTTTAATCTCCACAGAAGAGACTGTTTACAATTCCAAATTAAATATTCTGAACATAATACTTATTGGTTTAATAGTAAATCCATAATTATAAGACTAGCCCATCATTAGTATTTTGTTATAATTTTCATAATCCTCTTAATGAGTTTATATCAAACTTAAATCTAATCACTTTAAATATTTAAGATTAACGCACCATGTATCTCTGTTTATATTACAACTCTATCTAAACAGTTAGCATATAAATACGTAAAGTATTTTACCTTTTCTAAAATATTTTTTAATTCTCTTTTTAAACAGCATTAAAAACAAAATATCATTTCATGATAGCATATATAAATCCAGAAGCCACCAATGATGCTTGATTAGACATTTTTAAAAATCATAAACATGCATGATTATGGTTATAACGGCAATATTGCAAACATGTAATAACTGTATTTACCAGTAAAAATATAATTTACATGGAATAATTAAATATATTAAATTAAATGATATTTCTAAAACAAACAAGTAAAAACCTTCTAAGTATCCTGAAATCTAAATAGGTTATATCATTAATACATGAGATATTAACAGGTAGACTTGATTAAAACTTCATAATTTAAAGGTAGATATCCATACACCATCAGAAACTAAAATTACTGTAAGAGACCTTAGAACAAAAAAAAACAAAGAAAAAAAAATCACCGGTAAGATGCTAAAGGTACGTTGAATTCATTTTCAGGTGAAGCAGTTCCCAATAAAGTGCCGCCTTCGTAAACAGACAGTGGGACTGAAAAATGATTTCTAATCTGTGGGAAAAAAAATATTTAGTTTCATTAATCAAAGATTCTAAAGACATTTTTTAAAGTAGCCCATCTAAATATCCCAACAAAGAGACTATCAGGTAATATTCATCTTGCTCTTATAAATCTGAAAGAAACAAATGTAAAATTATTTATCATCTAAGAAATACAAAAAAAGTTCCCATAGTTTTATAGGAAAGGAATCTCAAAAACAAAATTTAAAAAACTCCTAGAAGGAAATAAGGTAATATCTTCTTGATCTTCTGAGATGGGAAATAATATTTTTATACATGTTTTTGATTAGATACAAATAATTTTTTAAAAGTCATAAGAAAAAATATATCAAAATTTTACATGTCTATATGACGTAAGTGAAAAAGAAGTCACAGGCTGAGAGTTGCCTATAATAAAGTGTTCATATCTAGTACACACAAAGAAATACCAAAAATCATTAAGGAAGTTGCAATCAAGAAAAAACAGAGAATAGGCTATTCATGAAATAGGAAAACTAACATACAAATGAAATGATGCTCAACCTATCTAGTAATCAAGAAAATGTAAATTAAAATCACAGGATATCTTTTCATACTAACAGACTGGAAAAGCCAGAAGTCTTGCAATATCAACAGGCGAACAGGATGTAAATAAACAGAAACTCTCATACACTGACGGTGGAACCTAAACTGATAAAATCATTTTGGAAAATAATTTTGCAAAAACCTAGTAAAACCAAAAATACAACTTCTTTAAGACTTAGCAATTCTGCTCCTAGTTGCATACCTAGAGAAATATTTACACATGTGCACTAAAAGACATTCATGTTCACTATAGCACTGATTTTAATATGAAAAAATAAAAACATTCACATTAATAGAGGAATGATGAAAACTGATATATTCATGTAAAAGAATATGCTACAGCAGTTAAAATAATAATCTCTATGCAACAATAAATAATTAGATTCCAAACATAATGTGGTATGAAAACAGAAAATGGCAGAATAATGTGAGCAGTATACCATTTATCCAAGACACTAAGAAACACAACACAGTATATATCTTATGGACACATGTAATTTTAGTTATAAAAACATGAACTAGAACGATATACCCCAAATTACCAAACCGATGATTTCCAAACTAATTTCCTCTAGGGAGAAGGAAGAAGGGAAAGAGGAAAACAAAATGGTTGATTTTAACTTAATCTATATCTTATTTTTTTATATCTGGAGCAAAGTTTAAAATATCGATATTTGTTATATTCCAAGGTGTGGATAGAGAGATCTGTATTATAATAAACTCCTCAAAATAAAAAGTAAAGATGAATAATGTTTTTATAGAAAGGAATCCATACCAAACCAATGATCAATATTCAGAATGTTCAAACAACAGTTCTTAGGTAGAAGTTTTATTAAAATCACGTTTTTTTTCTAATGATAAATATAATTTGAAATAAATTTTAATTGTACATTCAACTTATCAATGACGTATATGTAGCCTAGAGACATCTGCTTCTCAATTATGCCTGTCTGGAATGTGAAGTTATTAGTTTTTGAAGTGCGATGCTGCTTCATTTCCCTATCATATTTAGTGTGGAAAAATGTGTTAGGAAGCAGAAAATAAACTAGTGATTTGGAACTTGGAAATAAGGCAAAAGGCCTGGAAAATAGAATGAGAATAACACTAAGGAGACAGTGGGCAAGGGTAGGGGGAGGGGAGGAAAAACAGGGTAAACATCTATATAAAAGCAAGCTATGGCTAAGCAATCCTGGTGGAAGAATTCCCAGAATCTATGACCATACAACAACAGTGTAATATTATAAAGAAAATAGACTTTGAAGTGAAACAAACTTAAGATCAAATCCTGGTACTGCTAATTAGCTGTGAGACCCTGGGCAAATTTTTATTATTTTAAAAAATACCATTTTTCCTCACTAGCAAAACTAATGACTTGGTATACTAGAACATTAAAAAAAAAAAAAATGGAGATACACAAAACCAAAAAAAAAAAAAAAACCTGTTGCCATCGAGTCAATTCCAACTCATAGCAACCCTACAGGATCTGCTTATCTATACAAAACATCCTCTTTTAAAAAAACAAGACTAGAGATGGACGCTATTTGTGACCTTTTTCACTCGATGTTTCACTCGAAAATTTACCTATGTTATTAAGTATTCTTTCTAATTTGCTCTGTAGAGTACTGAACCAATTCCTTACAGATATTTAGACTGTCTCTAATTTTTATCAATACTAAAAATATGATTAATAATCTGTAGATTTCAACTAGTTTGTCTATTGTGAGGTATAGTGAGTAAACTATAGTTAACAAAATGTTAAGGGTAGCTGATAGATTTGTTTTTTAATTTTGTTTTTTTTAAATTACAGTCTGTTTAAGGTTACGGCTCCAAAAACATCACTTCTCAGTCATCTGCATCCCAATATGCTTTCCTGGAAATACCAGGTAAAAAGCTATCTTGGTCAATTCCTTAGGACTTCAGTTTCTTCATATATAAAAGGGAGTCCATATTATTCACATGATTTCTTTAAACAACAGATAAGAATGTGTACATAGACTATCTCATACAACAAGTAGCATACAACAATGATGTAAAAGTAGTAGGTAATATTATTATGATTAATACATGTTATCAGATAAATCTCCAAACACTTACATTCATCTTTGGGATGGCTGATAACAAATTGGTTGGTAAAACCATCTTCTTATTATAATCTTTCTATATCTGATTAAAACCTTTTTATATTTTAAAAATCTTACCAACATATAAAACATGTTGAGTGAGAACTAATAACCTGATAAATACATAATCTTAAATGCACTACATTTTTAATTTTAGATGAAGTGTTTACCTATTTGGAACAACTGAAATACATTTTAATTTCTATCAATAACATCTATAACTCCCGAAGTTCACCCTTCAGCCAAAGATCAGATAGTTCTATAAAACAAACAATAACATACATGAGGAACAGGCTTCATAGTCCAATCATGTATACAAGACTAATGGGCACACCTGCCCAAAAGCAAAGACAAGAAGGCAGGAAGGGACAGGAAAGCTGGAAGAATGGAAATGGAGAACCCGGTGGAGAAGGGGAGAGTGTTGACACATTGCGAGGTTGGCAAACAATATCACAAAACAATCTGTGTATTGTTTAATGAGAAACTAATTTGCTCTGTAAACTTCTACCTACAGCACAATTAAACAAACAGTATCTCTAAGAAATTCAATACTATTGGTTAATGATTTAATAAAATAGAAAAAGAGTCAACATTAATGAGAGCTGCCCTACAATCATCTTTTAAAAGGGTTCACTTTAAACTGAAAATTAAAAAAAAGGGATTTCTGTTTTTAGCCATGATGGAATACTGAGCCAGATACGCATTCCCACTGTAAACAACTAAGAAACAAATGTTTATGTGTGTGTGTGTAAAACAGGTTTTCAAACACTGGACAACAGACAGCACAGGGAGAAAACACACACACACACACACACACACACACACACACACACACACACATCAGAGGCAAGAGCTGCACATAAAGACAACTCCTGAGCTTTAAGAGAGGCCTCCCTCTGTTCCAAGACATAGGTTGAGAACTTCTCAGCACATGTACATGAGTAAACTATGTTTAAGGTTCAGTAAAACTTTTGCTCTCACCACTTTTATTCAAATTGTACTGGGGTTCTAGCCAGGCAATAGGCAAGCAAAATACAAATAAAACAAAGCATATCCAGAATAGAAAGAAGTAAAATTGTCTTTATTTCCAGATGTCATATTTACCTATATCTACAAAAAAGCTACTAGTACTAATAAGTGAGTCTAGTTAGGTTGCAGAATACAACACTACTATCTAAAAATTCATTATATTTCTAAATACTAGCAATAAATAATCAGAAACTAAAATTTAAAAACATACCAACTGCAATATCATCAAAATATGAAACACAAACAAATCTGTCAAAAGATGTGTATGGCCTGTACCCTGAAGACTACAAAACACTCACATAAGACTTAAATAAATGGAAACATAAACTACGTGGGTTAAAGACTCAATATTGTTAAGGTATCAATTCTCCCCAAAACTTATTTATACATTTAACAGAATCTCAATTAATATCCCTGTAGAATTTTTCATAAAAATTGACAAGCTGATTTTGAAATTTAAGTGGAAATGGAAAGGACCTACAATAGCCAAAACAACTTTGGAAATGAACAAAGTTGGACTACTTATCCCTCTTGATTTCAAGGCCTATGATACAGTAGTAATCAAGACAATGTGGTACTTGCATAAAGATAAATATATAAATGAAATAGAGATTTCAGAAATAAATCCAAATATACATGGCCAACTGATTTTTAACAAAGCTGCCAAGGCAATTTTATGGGGAAAGAAATTGGATAGTCATGTGGGGGCACAGGGAGAATACTTCAACCCTCACCTCACATCATATACAAAAATTCACTCAAAATGGATATGCAGTATAGCCATATAAGATTACTATTCAGCAATAATATGTAACATTGGTACACAAAAGTTGATAACATACAAAAACATTATGCTGAATGAAAGAAGCCAGACTCCATTCTGTACTCCATGCCATTTATACAAAATTCTATTTGGTGCAACCAAAGTATAGTGACAGAAGACCAGTGGTTGCCTGGGGGTGGGGGAGTAAAGAGAAAGGATACTTGTAGTGGTGATAAATATGTTCATTATGTAGTCTGTGATCATGGTTTCACAGGTGTATTTTTGTGTCAAAACTCATCAAGTTGTATATGTCAAATACATACAATTTATTATGTCAATTACATCCCAGTAAAGCTGTAAAAAATTTTATTACCGCATTCCATAATTTACAAAAACAGAACATATACATGCTACAAAAATCTAAAACAAAATGTTGATTAATATGTTTCAACAAAATAATAATACAAAAAGATTTTATAAATAGTAAAAGATTGTAAGAATCTTTACAAGAAGTATATTCAACAGAATTCTACCACTGACCATATTACTCAAACCCACCCATTGATGCAGAGTTGATTCTGACTCATAGTGACCATATTAGAGTAGCACAATTACTGGTGATGTTTCTTCTTTTTGACACTAGCTGTATTTGCATTACCGATTGTCTTCCTCTGGTAATAATCTGCTTTAGTTTTTTCTTTTTTCTTAGCACACAAATATGCATGATATGACCCCAGGTAAAAAATGTATCATTTCGTACCTGCACTGGGGAGCGAATTGTTACCTTCTTACTTCCTTCCACTGCATCAATCTGACAAACAATAGATCTTTCAACTCCAGACTCTCTGTGTCTAACAGTGTACAGACGTCGTCCCACTTTTGTTAAAGGAATCTTATCAGCAGTAGAGTGGTTAACAGGTGCTAAATGAAATATATATAGATGTTTTAAAGTTTGGTTATAATTCATTATATATTAAATTTAAGTGTAGTTAAATATCAGAAACATCAGTTTCTTAACCTGACTACTAGACCTAAAATGAAGTCACTTATGCAAAGCCCTATCTATGTCAGCATATCGAAACCTGACTAAGTCTATTTCTTGAAAATGCCTGTCCTTCCCGGAAGCTGGGACCTAAGTCAACCAATTAGGACTTGCATGCTCAGCTTGACCTAGTTCAAAATTTCCTCTTAATCCCAAATTAGGAAAGAAAATGCCCACCAGACAATTCAAAATTACCCAGTATAGCTTCCTTGTTCTGGTGTGTCTATACCTATAAAAACCCTTGCGCTTTGTGTTGCACTTTGAAGCTCTTGCCTGACTTCCAGACCAGATGCTTCCCAACTCATGAATTGCAAACAAAGCTTATGAGTTCATACACAAATTTTATGTTGTGGAAATTTTATTTTTAACAAGATAATTGTCTGAAATTTATCAACAGAATATAATCTATACAAAGGGATATTTTCAGAAGCCACAACATATTTCCACAGCACTCACCTAAGACCTTCAAAGCATTTTACGAAAAAAAAAAAGAAAGAAAGGAAATTAAATTTTAAAAAAACTCACTTAGGAGTTTAAGACAATAATAGCAAAGCTTTTTAAAATGACAGGTTAATGAGAGGAGTTATTACCAAATACAAGAATATTGATCTCTGGTTTGCTGCCATAATAACCAAAGCCAAATATCTTCAGGAAGGCAGCCAATTACCAAGTAAGCTGCAATTTCTCAGTTTTTAATTGTTCCAACAAGCTGTGACACTTTCAGTTATATCTTGGATTTTTATTTAATGGACAATTATTGTTTTAGAGATAAAATTTTTGCATAAATCACCCCATCCATAAAAATGTTCAGAAGCAAATAGATGTAAAATTGATGAGAACTCTTCACTGACAATGCTCTGAAAACACCTGCATCATAGCTATTGCTGTGCATCATTTCCTGATTAGGACAAAGCACTTGTTATCAATTTTAGTATTACTTCTCCCATGTTTAATTCATCTTTCACATGATCCCCTCAATAACTATATAAATGAGAATATTAGAAAGTGGTATGAGTGAGGCTTTGGATCTATTTAACTTCTCGATGACTAGGTATTTATTTAAGAAAATAATTTAAGAATGAATTTATTTTCAACCCTTCATAAAAATGAAAAACTTGTGGGAAGCAGAAAAGACAAAGGAAAAAAGTCCGCTCAACAGGCAGACCATAGTAACTATTCAAAAACATAAAAACCATTTCAAATGTACCATTTTCATGAATTTTAACCTTAATTTGAATTCATTCAGCTGCAAAACTGGTGAAATACTACTAAGTTCTACCAAATGTGGTTAAGACAACAACCAACAACTATATAATTTGCAAAAGCTGAGGGCAGATAAGATCTAATATTTTTTCTCCCAAAAACAAAAAGCAGTAAATCACAACAGTCTAAATAATGCAGTAGCTAAAAATGTCAGAATTTGGAATATAAAGATATATTTAATACAGCAACCAAAGCACTGCAAAGGAAAAAAAAAAATTCCCAACCTATTAAGAAAGAAATAAAAACCTATAAGCTACTGGGCAACGTGGCGCTATAGTCAGAAGCACCACGCCGTCCCTCTGCAGCAAAGATCAGAAAAACTAAGTCAAACAGAGTCATACGTCAATCCTGAAACCCTAAGCATCAAATGACGAGATAAAGAACTCAGCCAAGCACCAAATAGAATAAGAAACTGACCAAGAACAGAAAGCGAGGAGAGATACATGCAGAGGTCCCCTATCAGCTACCACAGCACAGATCCGCCATCTAGGAAAGGGAGATCAGCTAACGGGGTACGAGAAAGCAGCTTCACAGAGCTTCCAGCAGGAAATAGAACAACCAGTAACCAGTGATAAACACCTTCACATCCCCCACCCTTCTTCACCCCCACTCAGCCTCCTCTGCTTCCTGTAGCCACAGTCCCTTGGCCAGGAAGCAACAGCTTCACCCCAGTGTCACCTGGATTCCACCCGCCCACAATGGCCAGCTCCTTCAGTGCCTTCTGTTGGCTGCTAGTGTTGCTTTTTTCTGCTTCTCTAGATTTCTTCCTTACTTCTCACCACCTCCCCCTCCATTCTCTCAAATACCTGGCTCCGTGCGCCATCTCTGCTTCTTCCTGAAAGGGTGTGAAATACCACTTGACTGTGAAACTGTTTCCCAGCCCGTGCCGCCACGCTGGCGGGAACCCCGGGGCTTTTCTGTTTGTTTGTTTGCTCTGATTTGTTCTGTTTTGATTTGTTTGTTCGTTTTCTTTTTCTTTTCTCGGCTTGGGAGCTCCTTCTAGCCAGGCAGTACCTCATGGTTTGGAAGCTAGTCCCTTACTCCGCGCAGATGCACAGGGACATCCCTGAGGACATTTCTTTTTTCTTGTTTTTTGTTTGTTTGTTTGTTTTTGTTTGTTTGTTTCTTTGTTTTGTTTTCTTCTCTTTCTTATTCCCTTTTGTCTTTCTTCATTTCCAGTTTATCGGTTTATTCATTTTTTCTTTTACCCTTTTTCTTTTTTTTTTCATCTTTGTTTTTCCCCATTTCTCAGTCCCTCATCTCTCCACTCCAATAGCAAGCTCCCTTAGCACTCTTCTTTGTGCGTATGAATGCCCCAAAGACAGCAGACAATATCAAAACATTTACAAAAACAGGACAGAATGGTTCCAGTAGGCGTCCAAAATAAAACACCGGATGACCTTCCAGTAGAAGAAAAGGCACTAGACCTAACTGATAGGGAATTCAAATCTCTAATATTCAGAATTATCCAAGAGTTGAAGCAAAAACCAGACAAAAATGTGGAAAAATAGATGAATTCATGGAAAAGCCAGATAAATTCATGGCAAGTACAGACCAAAAAATGGAAGAATTCAAGAAAATAATACAGGAACAAAATGTTAAAATAAATTCACAACTAGAAATGATACAAAAACAAAAATTAGAAATCCAAAAGATAAACAAGGAAATTTTAGAAATGGACAGTGTCACAGAAGGGCTGAGGAACAAGTTTGAAATGATGGAAGATAGGATCAGCAAAATTGAAGACAAACACTTGGATACAGGAAAAATCAGAAAAAAGAATGAAGAAAAAATGAAAAAACCCTAAGAATTATGTGGGATACAATCAAAAGCAAAAATCTGCAAGTGATTGGAGTTCCAGAACAGGGGGAGAAAACAGAAAACAGAGAGGATCACTGAAGAATTGCTGACAGAAAACTTCCTCAATATCATGAAAGATGAAAAGCTGACCATCCAAGAAGCTCAACAGACACCATATAGGATAGACCCCAAAAGAAAATCACCAAGGCATATCATAATCACACTCATTAAAACCAAAGACAAAGAATACTGAGAGCAGCTTGAGAAAAACAAAACGTCACATACAGAGGAGAAACAATAAGACTAAGCTCAGATTACTCAGCAGAAACCACGCAGGCAAGAAGGCAATGGGATGACATATATAAAACCTTGAAAGAAAAAAATTGCCAGCCAAGAATAATATATCCCGCAAAACTCTTGTTCAGATATGATGGTGAAATTAGGACATTTCCAGATAAACAGAAATTCAGGGACCATGTAAAAACCAAACTAAACTTTCAAGACTTATTAAAGGGAGTCCTTCAATCTGAGAACAAACAACATCAGCCCACAGGCTGAATACAGGACACAGGATTGTACTAGCCAGATACCAACCTAGGAAATGAACTCTTAAGGACTATGCAAAACCAAAAGAATT
>NW_004444043.1:3639360-3710877 GCF_000243295.1 Trichechus manatus latirostris
AAACCTACTCATCAAAATAAAGAAGAAAAACATAACGTCTCAGTAAAAACAAAACCTACAAAAACAAAAGAAATGAAAAAAAAAATCCACAAACAAAACAAACTCAGTACAGGAGAGTAAGAGGAACAAAGAAAACGACACCACCACAAAAAAAAAGCACTAGAAAATGCAATCCCACTCCTAGGAATATATGCTAGAGAAATAAGAGACGTCATACGAATAGACATATGCACACCCATATTCACTGCAGCACTGTTCACAATAGCAAAAAGATGGAAACAATCTAGATGCCCATCAACCGATGAATGAATAAACTATGACACATACACACAATGGAGTATTATGCAAAGATAAAGAACAATGATGAATCTGTGAAGCATCTTATAACATGGATGAAACTGGAGGACATTATGCTGAGTGAAATAAGACAATCACGAAAGGACAAATTTTGTATGAGACTGCTACTGTAAAAGTTTACACAAAAAGAAACAATCGTTGTTGGTTACAAGGGATGGGAGGAGTAGGGGGAACTAAATAGATAAGTGGTAACTCTGGTGAAGGGTAAGACAGCACACAATACTGTGGAAGCCAGCACAATGTGTACAAGGAAAGGTCATGGAAACTCCGTAGATACTTCCAAACTCCCTGAGGGACTGAATTGCTGGGCGGAGGGCTGTGGGGACCATGGTCTCAGGGAACATCTAGCTCAACTGGCATAACACTGTTTATAAAGACAATGTTCTACATTCTACCTTGGTGAATAGCGTCTGGAGTCTTAAAAGCCTGTGCGCAGCCATCTAAAATACTCCACTGGTATCAACCCTTCGGGAGCAAGGGAAAATGAAGAGAACAAGATACAAGGAAAAGATCAGTCCAAAGGACTAATGGACCACGGCTACCAAGGCCTCCACCAGACTGAGCCCAGTACAGCTAGATGGTGTCCGGCTACCGCCACTGACTGCTCTGACCTGGATCACAATAGGGGGACCTGGACAGAGCTGGAAAAGGATGTAGAAAAAAATTCTGACTCACAAAAAAAAGACCAGATTTACTGGCCTGACTGGAGAAACCCCAAGAGTATGGCCCCAGGACACCATTTTAGCTCAGTGGTGAAGTCACTCCCGAAGTTCACCATTCAGCCAGGGATTGGACAGCCACATAAAACAAAACGGGACTAATGAGGCACAACAGTCCAAGGACAAGGACTAGAAGGCAGGAGGGGACAGGAAAGCTGGTGATAGGGAACCCAAGGTTGAGATAGGACAGTGTTGACATGTCGTGGGGTTGTTAATCATTGTCATAGGGCAATATGTGTACTAACTGTTTAATGAGAAACTATTTGTTCTGTACATCTTCATCTAAGGTACAGAAAAAAAGAAAGAATTATCTATGTGAGATCAAATTGACAACAGCAACTTAAAATGTTTGATGGGAAACGTAGGGGGCAGTGAGTTGAAGATAATGGTGATGGAATAATTTGGAAAAGGACAGTGAGAATAGCAGCACAACTGGAAGAACGTAATCAATGTCACTGAATTGTACATGTAGAAACTTTTGAAATGCTATAACTTTGGCTATGTATATTTTCACCCAAAAAAAGGTCCTCCAAGGTCAAGAAGGGAGAGTGTTGACCTGTCATGGGGTTGTTAACCAATGTCATAAAACAATATGTGTACTGACTGTTTAATGAGAAACTATTCTGTAAATTTTCATCTAAAGCACAATAAAAAAAAAAAGCATGATACTTAAAAAAAAAAGCTATAAGCTACAAATGAATAAAATGGCATAAAGAATGTAATTTAAAAGAAACTAAAACCTCAGAATGGTAACGTATCACTTACTAAGAAGAATGAAGAAAAGCTTGCTGCTTAGGCTGGTCATTGCACTGAAATGGTCATTGTCCTTAGTTCGAACATAATCCATACTTAAACTCTCCTTATTTTTCAATGTATATGATTTTGCCATAGGAACGTTGAGTACACTAAAGGAATCACTTGGTGAAACAGAGATAGTAAGTCCAAGAGAATTTATAATCATAAATGGTGCTAAATCCTTTAAGAAGACATCTGAAGATCCAGTAGCAGCTTCTGTAAATGCCTAATAAAAAAAAAAAGATCTTAAATAAAACACTGTACGAATAAAATGTGGAAAATTAAATGCCTAGGAGAACACCAATGGACACATGTGAACAAACTAACCATAATCTTTATTTAACAAAAGAAAGGGTCAATGCAGACTAGGATCCATCACTGAAAGTTTCAAATTTCTTTTCTTACCTTGCCTAAATTGTTTAACATTACAAGGCCACACTTGGATAATGTAATGTTTAGTTGATCTTTTGAATAGAAAGTGAAGATAGTTTTATATTCTGGCACTCTGTAGTTTTCTTCTTCAGTATCTGATTCAACAATGGCTTTCTTTGTTTTCTTTTTCATCTAAAACGACAAATTAATTATAAAAATATAAGAAAAACTTGTTCTTAGGAGCACAACATAACTCATTTTACAAAGTAAAAACAAACTTTAGACCAATCCCAATAATAGCATTAGAAAGAGGAATGTATTTTATCAGTTCTGCTTCCTTACTGGAAACACTTGGAAATCACCAACAAAGGTGACATGGGAGAGGGGCAGTATTGGAGGGAAAAAAAAATCTCCTATCATCAGTGATAACAGTAGTCACAAATTAGAAGGGAAAATAAAATTACTAAGTGCATATGAAGTATGACTAAAAATTAAAAGCATATACATCATAGCAATATGGAAATTTAGAGTAAGAAAAGGGGTCATATTTAGTCTTTCGATCATATTGTAAATGAAGAACTAAAACCTAGGGACTTACAAAGTCAGACGATTAGTGACAAAACGGTGCAGTATACCTAGGACTCATGAGAATACCTCTTTTTAGGATTCACAAATTCACTGTCCAAGTATCTTCTGGCTTAAAAACAGTCAAAGGAGTTCCTTTACCTAAATCCTTTATCTGAAATATGTGATAATCAAATTTAATGGTCTAATACCAAAAAAAGCAGGACATGTCAAGCCAGCCACCTCTGTTGTTACTTTAACTGGCTCTAAGCTACTGAAAATTTGTCTGCAGGTTGACTGAACTATTACTAAGCAGGGGACATGCTAGTTGTTAATCTATAGTTTCCTGCTTCAGAAACATAATTTCATCCATCTAAAGGCCCTGATTCTCATGATTAAATACATTCACAAAATATTTTAAACAGATAACAATATAACTTCTATAAATTATCATCAGAGGACAAAGGAAACTCGGGATACACAACAACCTACAAGAAAAGGATAGAGGCATTACAACACAGTGGTTAAGAGTGAGGACTCTACAGTTGGGTTTGCATCTCAACTCTTCCACTTTCTAGCTATTATTACTTTCAGGAAATCCCTTAACCTCTCTGGTCTCAGTTCACATGTTAAAGTGAGGATTAAAAACTGTATCTTCTTCAGAGGGTTGTTATAAGGGTTAAATCAAAGATACGGTACTTAGAACAGTTTCTCCTGCAAAATAAATGTTATATAACTATTTGTATTAGAAACTTAGGAGGTATCAGCCTTGGATTTGAAAAATACATTCAGAGTCAAACAGGGGAGCATGTAAGGCAAGGCTCATAATGAGAAAACTTCAACTTTGTTGTGATTAAAATTAACTCATGTCTCAGGTGATGTTAACATTTTCAATTTCTGACGTTTATTTTTCAGACTTCAAATATACCTTGAATGCAAGATTCCATGGTCTAAAATCCTCTGTCTGTTCAATTTCTAAGGGTTCCAGCAAAGGCTCCCATACACCAAACATTTCATTGTAATAATGCACCTACAGAGAGAATTTTAATTTTTTTTTAATGAGGTATTCTGATATTTTCTGAAACTATCTTCCATGCTGTTTCCCACCACCACGTTTTTGGCTGCACTATTTCTTCTATATGAAAAATGTCTTACGTACCATTAAGTCGCTTTCTACACATACTCCCTTAGTGCTTTCCTCACCTGGCTAAACTCACACTCCATACTCACCCTTCAAAATTTAGTTCAGGTAAAACTCTCTTCTTAGCATTTTCCCTTGACTTCCAGGTTGGGCTAAGCATCAAACACTATGTTCACCTATCGTGTATCACTGACATTTTTTAACACGTCTTTGTCCATAGAATGAAAGCCCCTTGAAGGCAAGTACTATATTATTCAATGACTGTTTGTTTATTTATTTGAATACTCTAAACTTATTGGGCATCTTATATCAAATCCTCTGCAAAATACACAGATACTTGCTTCTAAACAGAATTTGAAAATTTAAAACCTAGTCACAGTCAGTTACAATTCTATTACTATATTATACTGTACCAACACAAGTATTATAGCAGCTTATAAATTTTCTTATTAGCTGTTATATGGTAGAATGTCATATTAGTTTCAATAGACAGAAACTCAATAATTTAAACCAAAATATCCCTGGGGATGATTATATGTGGATAAATTCTGAAGCAAAATAAATAGTTCAAGTATCTCCCAAATTATCTCAACTAAAAGAAAAAAACCTAAAAAAACTGTTTTTAAAGTATTCTAAGGAAAATTTAAAATTAGCGGACTCACAGGTCCCTGGATGGCACAAATGGTTTGCACTCGACTACAACCTAAAAGTTGGCAGTCCTGTGGAAGTCAGGCAAGAAAACCCTATGGAGCAATTCTACTCTGTAATGCATGGGGTTGCCATAAGTCGACATCAACCTGACGACAAAAGGTTTGGTTTTTTGGTTTAGTAGACTCTCATTAGACTATAAAGATCCTGCGCTGTATAAAAATACAAGGCATACCCTTCTAATTCTTCATATAGCTTTTAGAAAAGATTACATATATTCAGAAATTCATCTATTTTTCTTTTCAAAGAAAAAATACGTTCAACTTTAATTCATAAAAACAAGAAATTTGAATCTAACCAATAACTGTCTATGAATACATCACCTCAATGTTGATAACATCAAGTGAAATGTAAACTTCATGAGAATATGCACTCTAAAAGAAAAAGTTATGTACACATAAAAGCAACTATGTTGTTGTTGCTGATTGCTGCTAGTTGATTTCAACTCATGGTGACCCCAAGCGCGTAGAAAAACCAACATTACTAAATTAACATCATTCTTAAAATATCTGTATTTAAAGATTTCCTAGTAATGGCTAACTACGTTAAATAAAGAAGTTCGTCAAAATAACTTATAAAACAACCAAAAAACCCACTGCCCTCAAGTCGACTCTGACTCATAGCGAACAGGTGACTCAATTACACCCTTCTTATTTTCCTCTTTATTCATTACTTAGCTCCATAGAGTTTTCAAGGTTGTGACCTTTAGGAAGCAGATTGCCAGGCCTGTCTTCCAAAGTGCCTCTATAGCAAGTGCATAATCTATTTAAACTTTATATATATAAATGATTCAAACAACTAACAATTTGTAAACTTTTTCCCAAAAGTTTTTTGAACTAATATTTGCAATAAGCTTAATTTAAATATCTAAATAATATTCCCCAAATATTCCATGTGTGGCATTATTCGTTGCAAAAATTAGAAAAATACTATACATGCTTACTTCTAGCTTAAGTTGACAATGAAGATTTATTAGGGAACTCCAGTTTTTGCCTTCCCCTGAAAAACGTGACTTTGCCAAAAGCATAGGCACTGTTCTATGACCAATTCCAGCCTCCAGAACTATGAAAATAGAATCAATGTTCATTTTTATCATCTCTCCTTTGGGTACCAATTCAGTTGTGGGGGCTGTGTTTTCAGCTTCATCTGGTTCTTCAAGGAACCACATTTTTAAATCCTTTGTATCCTTCTTTTCCCATAATTGTGCTGCAGAAGAAGTAGTTTCTTTGGGAATGGTTTCCTTAGCTGTAAAAAGTGCTGAAGTTATGGTAATCACGGTGTTTATGATAACTGGTGAAACCTAAGGGGAAGAAAATTAAACTAATAAAAAATCTACACATATCACTTTCAAAGATACTTTAAAAAATATTAAATGTATTTGCTGAAGGATCACCAACATTAATATCATGAAAGAATAGATACAACTTACTGCCTACAAAAAAATTTCAATTATCATAATCAATTTCAATTTGTTAAAATATTACATGATTATCCCAGATATTAAACTGATCTAGTGTAATAACAACTACACACACTACAGGAATGCTGGATGTTGAAACTAAAGAAGGAGTCAAACACCAATAATAGAGGATAACATTCATTATAAAATACATATTAAATAATATTTTCAAAAACAAGCTTCATTTTTTTTGCTTACTTAACAATGCAAAGACTTGCTATAATAAATTACTTGTTTTAAGCTTTACTGATTAAAGAAAAAGTGCACTAAAGAGCTGAATGATAATATTTTAACTTACCTTTAGTGTCAGGGATTTTACTGACATATCAATCACTTGCGGGCCTGTACCCATCTGAGTAGCCTGATAAAATAAGTCACAGGGCTGCAAAACCTGTATGAGAGAAAAACCAATATTACTAAATTAACATCATTCTTAAAATATTTGTATTTAAAGACTTTCCCAGTAACGGCTAACTATGTTAAATAAAGAAGTTCGCCAAAATAACTGTTTATAAAACAACCAAAAAACCCACTGCCCTCAAGTCGATTCTGACTCATAGCGAACAAGTGACTCAATTACACACTTCTTGTTTTCCTCTTTATTCATTACTTATAATAAATAGAGTCTTAACAATAGTATTAGGAAAAATATTAATATAACGAATTATGTAAAACCATTTTTCAGCATGAAAAACATAAACCTTGTATTAATGTATTACATTTTATTGGCACTTAATAAATTAAAAATTTATCATGGATTTTCTTCCATTTTAAAAAGGCTAAGATATTACTAGAGAGCAAAATACAAACAGGAAGTGAGTCAAAAGCAAATGGCCAACATTTCAAACAGCTCACTGACAAAAGCAAAAACAAAAATCCACAACAAAAACATCCAGTTAGGAGAATAAAAAATAAAAATAAGAAAACCGAAACAGCCCGGTAAGCAACTGGTGGGAAGTCTTAAAGGCCAAGGAGAAGTTTGGGATTGACGTGGTAGAAAGTCAGAGTGAGGTCTTTACTGAAAACTGTCAAGTTGAAACTGAACCCTTAACGAGACTATTCCAACATACACGTACAAGACAGATAACAATGAAGAGCAACTGAAAGTATGAAAGAGTTTCAAAGGTCATGTAATAGTAATCTAAATTAGGTTTTCAAAGCAGAAGAAAGGTATCTTACAGAGAAAGGTTGGAAAGTATGTGGGTACTTTTAATTTCCTAAAGTGGTATATACTAAATTCAAAATAAAATTTATCATTAAGCAGATAATTAAAAACAAGACTCACAGTAGTTACATTGTCTTTTCTCTTGACTGGAAGAAATGGGCATGCTTTCACTTGGAAATCTTTAATGGCAGCAGTCATTGTATTGTTTTCAAGTTCGCCTTTCCAACAAATTTCACACTGTGTGGTAATGACTAAGGCCGGGGCATCATTTCTTGTCATGTCAGCCACAAACACAAATTCAGGATTTTTAATCATAGTATTAATTTCCCATTTCTCTGATTGCCCTACAGGCACTAAAATATGAATAAAAATAAATGTAACGTTTTAAAATACATATAACTATTTGCTATTCACATTGTTTAGGAGAACTTTACAATTTATGGGAAAATGTTCTGATTCTAAGTAAAAAATAAAGTAAAAGAATCTTAGATCCCACAGTAAATCTACTGCAACTCTTTTAATAAAGACTTGAAGAAGCTGTAGCCAAAAAATGCAGGAAAAAATCTCTACTATTTAAAGGCAGAACTGGACTAGAATCCCATTCCCATCTCTGAACTTGATGCTCTTTCTACTATACCACAATGAATGAAATAAGTAAAAAAGACAATAAAAAACTATATGCTAAAGTAGAAATGAATACAAAAAAATAAATATGAGCACTTTAAATTAAAATATTATCTTTAATTATGAAAAGGAGTGGTAGGTTCATTATTTTCCCCGTTTGTTTTCTTCCATCAACTAATTTTTTCAAATTACTGCCTGCAGAGAAGGACAATTAGTTATTTTAATATTTATTTATTATATTTAATAGTTATTTAATATATAGTCACACCTTAAAAATAATACAAACTGCACATCTTTTCAAAAAACACATATAGGCTTTCTACTTATCTTGAAAAATAAAGATTTTAATTTATTAATGTACTTACCCTGATCATCTGGAAGGCTAATTAAAGTAAGTGCTGATATAGCAATAATAGAAGTACTAAATATTTGTTCCAATAACTAACCTTCTTCCTTAGAAGACCATGCTTGAACACTGGTTTCTACAGCAGTGCCTGTGCTGTAGGCCTCAAGAAAGACATTTGCAACTGTCGTCAGAAATTCCACACTTGCACAAATATACATTTCCTGAAAGACTAAATCAGACACCCAACCATCTCTGACTCGCTTGTACCGTACATCCATCATGTCCTTTCTGTCAAACCCAACTGTCAGTCCTATCATTCTGAAAGACACAATAATAATTCCTATGTATGAGTCACCTAACAAATAACCAAACATTCCAATAAATCTCAGTAAGACCTCTTATACTTTTCATTGACAGCCAATCAGCATTGTGAAGTCATGCCTCCTGGGAAGATCTACAAAGTGTTCCAAATAATGGACTTACAGACTTCTAGAAAATGACTGTTTTATAAATTAGGAAGTATCTTTAAGAAATTATCAGAAGTTTGAATTTCAGCATATTTTCTTCTCGTTTTTTTAGTATTATTTCCACTAAAATTTGCATGGGCTAACAATAGTAATTTATATCAGCCCTGGTGACATAGTGGTTAAGAGCCTGGCTGCTAACTAAAAGGTCAGTTCAAATCCACCATCCGCTCCTTGGAAACCCTATGAGGCAGTTCTACTCTATCCTATAGGGTTGCTATGAGTCGGAATCAACTCGACAGCACATAACAACAACAACATCAGAGCTGACTGGGTACCATGACTCAGATGAACTGAAGCTTTGAAGATCTTAGGATGTAACCAGAAGATGAAGATGCAACTTTGGGGATAGGTTCTGTAAAATAATCAACCATTTCTCACGTTAAACCTCAGAACACTACTGCAATACATACCTAGGAGTTGCCTTCTTGACATGAGGCCTCTTATCATCTAAAATACAGTTTTTTAATGAGAAAGAAGAAAACGTTGAGTCATCCGTATACATTTTTAAAGTACTTATAATATTCTCCAATCTAAACTCAGCAAGTTGCAGAGAAGGATCACGAACATCTGTAAAGGAAGTCTGTGGAAGAGGGAATCAATACAAAAAAATACATAAAAACATAGGTCTGATGTATATTTTAAGCAATAAACTCCTACATAGTACTGTCTCCTCTTAAACATCAAAATCCTCTATCTCCAAAGGGTTTGCTAATAAAAAGCCAAAAAAAGGAAAAAAAACTTTAAAAAATTTCTCGCTCACATCATTGGCTATGTGAAGGATAACTCGTTTAAATGGGAAATGGTTAAAATTATTTTACAATTAATTTAAAATAGAAAGATCACCCATATTTCTCAGAGGAACAGATACTACAAACTATACATGAAATATTAATAATTACTATTTTGGTACACATTCTCTACATAATTTTTACCAGTTGAAAGCATATTTTGTCTTTTTCCTTGGCTTACCTGTTCAGGACCTGGACTATACAGTACCATGGTGAGATAGTCTGTCTTGAAACTCATATTTATTGTTGTCTTAACTTGAGAGGCATATGAATGTACTTCTACCACAGCAGCTGTCACCACAGTTGTTCCTTGGAAAAATTAAATTTGTTGAATTAAAAAAAAAAATCATAAAATGTAGCTCAATAAAACAGCCTTAAAATAGATTTAATAGCATTATTAATTAAATGGGTATAACCAAAAAACAAACCCATTGTCGCTGAGTCGATTCTGACTCATAGCAACCCCACAAGACAGAGTAGAACTGCCCTATGGGGTTTCCAAGGAGTGGCTAGTAGATTCAAACTGCCAACCTTTTGGTTAGCAGCTGAGTTTGTAACCACTGCACCACCAGGGCTTAGTAAAATGATATTCAGCAAAATTAACAAGGATTTGAAAATGCAGATGTTGAATTCAGAAACCGCTTAGTCCTCTTTATATCATAACACGGGAATATTAATTAAGCACTTGATCCTTCCATTTCCTCTTGACAATAGTGTTTTTGGCTATTCATAGTCCTTAGCATTTCCACATAAATTTTAGAAGTAATCTTTCAATTTCTATAAAAAGAAAAAAACTGATTGGGATTATGCTGGCTTTACAGATCAATTTTGGGAAAATTGACAGCTTAACAATACTAAAATATTTCTGTCCATGAACATGGTTTATCTCTCCATATATTTGAATCTTTCGTTTCTCTCATTAGTATTTGGTAGTTTTTAGTGTAGAGGTCTTGCAAGATTTTTGTTCAACATCTTCCCAAGTATATTGTGTTTTTTAAATGCTATTGCAAATTATATTTTAAAATTTTTCTTTTCTAATTGTTACTTATAAATTGATTTTTATATATTAAACTTATATACTGTTAAAAATTGCTAAGTTCTTTCATTAGTTCTAAAATACTTTTTTTTCTTTTTTGAAGTTTCTTAGGATTTTTTATGTAGACAATCATGCTGTCTGAGGAAAAAAAAGGAGTTTCTACTCTTTAGGCATTTTAATCCTTTTCCTGGTCTTATTGCTCTGTCAATGACCTTCTTTTAAAAAAAGTTGAAAAGGAATGGTGATTACGGACTTCCTTGTTTTGTTCCTATTTTAGATATTTAGACATTTCTAATTTTTACCATGAATAAGTGCTGAATTATGTTGAATGCTTTTACTGCATCTATTGAGGTGGTCATATGAGTTTTCTCCTTTGTCAGTACAGGAAATTATATGATTTGACTTTTGAATGTTAAAGCAACTTTGTATTTTGGAGATAAATCTCACTTATTCTAGACGAATTAGTATTTTTATTTATTGCTGTATTCAGTTTGCTTTCTCTTGTTAAGAATCTTGTATCTGTGTTCATGAGGGATATTGGTCCTTAACAGCCTTTTCTTGAAATGCCTCTGTCTGATTTTCGTGTCAGAGTTATTGTTTGATTTATAAAATGACTAGGGACGTGTTCCCACCTCATCTAGAGTTTGTGTAACTCTGGTATAATTTCTTCTTTAAATATTTAATAGAATTCACCAGGGAAATCATCTGGGCCTTGATTCTTCTTTGTGGGAAAGTTCTTTGTTTTTTTTACAAATTCAATTGCTTTAATACATACAGCACTACTCTGATTTTCCATTTCTTTTTATGCCAGTTTTGGCAACTTCTGCTTTCTGAGAAATTTGTACACTTCATCCAAGTTAAAGAATTTATTATAAAATTATTCATAAAATTCTCTCATTATCCTGGTAGTGATCTCTATTTAATGATGATACCGGTAATTTGTGCTTCCTTTTCTCTCTCTTTCTCTGTCTCACATCAGTCTTGATAGGGGGTTATGAATTTTATTAATCTTCCCCAAAAAACAAGATTTGGCTTTTTTAATTTTCTCTATTATTCGTCTGTTTCTCTTGCATTCATTTCTACTCTTCTCTGTATTAGTACTTGTTTTTTATTTATTTTGGGTTTAATTTGTTCTTCCTTTTCCATATTTTTGAGGTGATTTCTTTGATTTTAAACACTTTTTCTTTTCTAACATAATCTTTTAAGCCACAATTTCTTTCAGTACTGCTTTATAACATCCGACAAATTTTGATATGCTTTATGCTCATTATCATTCAATTCAAGTGACTTCTAATTTCTCTTGTCATTTCTTTTTTGACTCATCAGTTATTTGGAAGTTGTTTAATATCCACATATTCAAGTTTTTTGATACCCTATTATTACTGACTTCTAACATAATTCCATGTGTTAGAAAACTTTATGGGCCAGAGTACAGTCTATCTTTGTGAACATTCCAGAAGCCCTTAAAAAAAATGGGTATTCTGCAATTGTTGGGTATATTATTATACTAATGACAATTAGGTCAGATTTCTTGATTGTTGTTTCTTTGTGCTGTTGAGTCAATTCTGACTCATAGGGACCCTATAGGAGAGAGTGGAACCACCCCGTAGGGTTTTTTAGGCTGTAATCTTTATGGGAGCAGATTGCCCGTTCAAATCTTCTACATTCTTTCTAATTTTTTTTTTCTCTATATTCTACCAAATACTAAGAGTGGTGTGTTACAATTCGCAATTATGATTCTGTGTATGTCTATTTTCCCATTTAGCTCTGTCAATTATTGTTGAATATATTGTGAAGCTCCATTATGGGGTACATACACATATAGGATTATTTTATCTTCTTGGTGAACTGACCCCTTTATCATTACTTTAAAAATCAAAAAACAAAAACTTATAAAGAGATATTTATGAGAAAATAAGGAGACACCTGAACCCTTACTGGATATTTCATGGTTTTAAGGAAGTACTGCTAATTTTTTAGGGCTGATAATGGTACTATACTTTAATAATAAAGTCTTTATTGCTTATAGAAAAATGCATAACATCTGGGATTTGCCTTAAAATAATCCACGGAGTAGGGGTAGGGGAAAGAGGAGGAGGATTACAGCAGTAACAAAATCAGCCGTATGTTAGTAATTGTTAAAATTTGGCGAGGGGTACATGTGGGTTCATTACCTTATTCCCTCTATTTTGGTGTATGTGTGAAAACTTCCAGTAGAAAATGATTAATATATTTAAACCTCTATTTCTTGTTCTATCAATTTTAGACATTACCTTTTCACTCCCCACAATGGAAGCTGAAGATATTTATGTCCTTAACGTTTCCTCCATGTGTCCTGCCTTCTTCTTCTCAGCTTTGATCAGTTATGTTTTTACTTTTATATTATCATGGTCAATAATATTTACATTCTCATTTACATAGTAAGTATATCATATGCTGTTTAACCATGACTATGTAAATATTTTAACAACAATGAAACAGTGCATTACTTAAAAAAAGAAGAGCTCCCCTCCTCTCACATTCCAACAATTCAAAATTTAGTCTGCTTCATTTCTGCAACATGACACATAACAGAAATTTCTACTTAACAAGAGAAAATATGAATTCTTCCTCATATCACTTAGGTAATGTAGTCATTTCCTCATTCTACATATTATATGACACTCTATTTTTCTTCTTCAAGACATTATCCCTTTTTTTTTTTTCCCTTAAAGCATTTGGAATTCTTTTTTAATGAACACCAATTACCTTCTAGCTCAGTCATACATGTAATTCTGTGATTCCTTGTCAATGTACTCCTGGGTAGGTCCACTGTGTTTGGATCTATGTCTTCCTCTTTCCTGGATTCCTTGTTTGTTTGGCTGGAATATAATTTCAAACTAATTTTTTTAGGAATGGATATGAGGGAAGTAACTTTGAGTCATTGAAAATCTGAGAATGATTTTCATATCTGGATAAAAGTTTGACTGTGTATAGAATCCTAGCTTCAAAGTCATTTCCCTTAGAATTCTGAATGGAGTACTTCACTGTCTTCCGTCATTCAGCCATCCAGTTTTGTTAATGGTAAATCTCAGTTCAATCTTTTCTTTTCTAGGTCCCTAATAAGTAGCCTGTTTCTTTTCTCTGAAACTTTAAAAATCTTACCTTTGTTGTTCTGACATTGCAAGAAAATGTGTTTGCATGGAGAGTCTTTAATTATCCAATCTGCTTGGAACTCAGGGGATACTTTACATATAAAGAGTTAGCTTAAATATTTACTTAGCTCTGGGGAGTTTTCTTCTATTATTTCTTTTCTTCCATTTTCTCAGTTTTTTCTCTTAAAATACTTATTATTTAGGAATTTAACCTTCTGAAGTGAAGCTCCATCACTCTTCAGTTTTATTACATTTTCCATCTCTGTACTCTTTTTTTTTTTCCTTCTATGTCATGGGAGATTACATCAACCATATGTTCCAACCGAGTATTACTTCTAACTCCATGCTTAGTAGGGTTTTTTTTTTTGTTTGTTTGTTTGTTTGAAGTTCAACAATCATATTTTTATTTTCCAAGAACTCTTTCCTATCCTCAAATTCTTTTTTTTTGGTGGGGGTGGGGGTAGAGCAGGTAGGTAGGGTCCAGTTCTCATATCATCTTCTGAAAATCCTCTAAGAATATGAATTAGAGTTAGCTTTTTTGTTTATTCACATTCTCTTCTGGTCTCTCAACTGTCTCCATTTCCTCAGGAAACACTATTCTGATTATCGTTGTTCCTTTTACGCTCGGTGTCTTATAATTTTCTTCATATCTGTTACATTAGTCTCACCGTTCATGTTCAATAATAAAGGACTGGTATGATTATTCTAGCTAGAAAAGATGGAGTTTCCTGTAATATTGCAAAGGTGGGTTGCTTCTCCGCTAGGGTTTTCCCTGACTGGAAAAACTGTAATATCTCAGGGCTTTGCATGGGAGGGGGACCTTATGGATTAGGAGGTGTCACTCTGGGGTGTGTAATGCCAGAATAAGGAGACCTTTATTCTTGTAAAGTAAATTCATCTTAGCAGTCCTAATTTCCTCAAATCTTTGTATGTGGTCATGCTCAACCCAGAACCCAGCCAGGTTCCACATGTCACACAAGATCCAACATTGGATGCACCCCTTTTCTGAGTTATAGTTCTCTCTGCTCTGTTCTATCTTTCTGTCTTCCAGGTACCTGCAGAAATTCATGATCCATTAATGATCATCCTCTCTTGATACCTCTAATATTATGATACTCCTAATAGCAATAGAGAATATTCCATCCGGGGTATATGTTACACAAAGGAAAATGGAGGAGGGAGGAAAAAAGGAGGAAAATTGAAAATAAAGACCTACAAGGATGTTAGGAAATACAAATAAATACTCAGGAATTTTGTTACAACAGGACTAGGAACTTCAAAAGAAAAACAAAATGAACATAATGACATAGTTAATTCAGAGATGCCTAAATAAAATCAGCTGATTAGAAAAAAACTATAAATCCTATTTTACTCAGAAGTAGAGGAAGAGGAAAGAAGGATGGATGGAATGAAGGGAGGAAAAAAGGAAGGAAGAGAGAGAGAGAAAAGCTAATTTAAGGTTAAGAACATACCTCCTGAATGGTGTGAAGCATTAGTAACTCCACTAGTAACACTAGACTGGTCTTTTATTACAGCAGGGGAGGCACTGTCACCTTTTTCATACCATATATTGCCATACAATGTTTTAAAAATAGTTGTTATATCTTCTTGACTGAGAATGAACTGTTAAAAAATAAGATTTATTTATTTTAACATTAATTTATATAGTTAAAATTCTCATATGAGGAAAATGAAAGATTGTTTCATTTCTACCCTCTACAAAATCAATTTTTGTGTTAAAAAATTTCTAATAACTAGACTAATGGACCACAACTATCATAGCCTCCACCAGACCACTTCCAGCACAACTAGTTGGTGCCCGGCTACCACCAGCAACTGCTCTGACAGGGATTACAATAAAGGGTCCTGGACAGAACTGGAGACGAACGCAGAACAAAATTCTAACTCTCACAAAAAAAGACCAGATTACTGGTCTGACAGAGACTGGAGAACCCCTGAGAGTATGGCCCCTGGACACACTTTTAGCTCAGTAATGAAGTCACTCCTGAGGTTCACCCTTCAGCCAAAGATTAGACAGGCCCATAAAGCAAAATGAGACTAAAAGTGCACACCAGCCCAGGGCAAGGAAGAGAAGGCAGGAGGGGACAGGAAAGCTAGCAACGGGGATCCTAAGGTCGAAAAGTAGAGAGTGTTGACGTGTCGTGGGGTTGGTAACCAATGTCATAAAACAATATGCGTATAACTGTTTAATGAGAAGCTAGTTTGCTCTGTATACCTTCATCTAAAGTACAGTTAAAAAAAAGAAATTCCTACTAACTAAAATTCAGTTTTCTAAATGACCACATGATCTTTAGTACCTTGTGAATTATGCCAATTTCCAATTGCATTAGAAATTTCTACTAACTAAATATTCAGTTTTCTAAATGACCATACAATCTTTTGTACCTTGTGAATTATGTCAATACCAGCAGAGCTACTAATGAAATTTTTTGTTATGAATGTTTCAACTAATCTAGTAATTTTAAATGTTTAAAATGAAGCCTGATCTTTAAGTAGTTGTTCAGCTGTTTTATATACTTTTGGGTAGTAATCACCTCAATTTGCAAATATGTTGCTGTTGTTGACAGCTGCCATCTAATTGGCCCCCGACTCATGGTGACCCCATGCAGTGAAAAATAATACATTATACCTGTATAATGAAAAATGTTTATAATGAATTTTATATGTGTAACTTTATTTGAATGTCACAAAAGCCCCTGAGCTTAAAGCATATAATCCTGGTTTTATAAAATAAAAAGCTGAAGCTTAAATGGTTAAGTAACTTGCTTAAATCTACAAATAAAGAACTCAGAAGAGCAAACTCCAAACCCCATGTGTTACTTAATTTAGCCTAAAATCGATAGCATAAGACCATCTTGACAGCAATCATGTAAAAAAAGACCTATGAGTTTTCTATCTATATGTTAAAGACAGTTTTCTCAAGTCACTTTTGGCTCATTCCTAAATTTAGCAAATTTACTTACATTTCTAGTTGTCATAGCCTCAGGAGGATATTTTCAATCCCAAAAAATTAAACTGTTTTATTTGTGCCAGGCTTCCTTTGAGTGCATTTCAAAGGTGATATTCTAATCTAATGTTTTAAGATTAAATTTATGTGTATCTTATTCATGCTACTTATGTTTTGTAGGTTTTTATCCGTTGTCTTACCAATATTGAGAGACTTCTAATATTTATTTTAAGGAGATACTTTACGTTTGTAGCCCTGGAAATTAAGGAGTCCATATAACCTCAGACACTACAACCTAAAATTTTCGGTTGACATCATCACGGTTTAAATTTCAATATGCTTTTGACTTGGCAGTCTGAAATTTCTAACATGACAGTTTTCTCTTTTTGAATACAATTTTTATAGGCAGAAATAGAAAGGGAAACTGGGGGTGTGGTGTGGGGAAGAGGATTTGTTAATTAGTAGGTTTCTTAAAGAAATCTCCAGAGTACATGTTGCTGTCACTCCATAAAGCATGTGATATAGTCTGATCCCAGTCCAGCCAAGAGTGAAACATAAGAACTTGCATAGAGTACCATTAGAGATCCATGAAGCAATGTCAACCTACAGGGAAGTAAAGCTATGCTTAAGGTGCCATTTTTATCAGCAACCTCTCCATTCTTCTAGGACCTTCTCTTCCTATATATACCTAGTACCTTGTGAATTATGCCAAGGTAAAATTCTCTCTAGGTAATTTTATATTATTCCCAGTGCTTTTAACACCATCTATATCCTGATGATTTCAATTTCCTATTTCCAGCCTAGACCTGTCTACTGAGTTCTACATAAATATAGCCAACTGACTACTGAAATCACCATGTCTAACAGATGTTTGAAACTTAAATCCGAAGCTGAAGTCATGACTTCCCCAACCTTGAAAATCTACTTCTCTCTAGGCCTTTTGAATCTCTGTGAATGACAACATCCATATAGCCACTCAAGCCAGTCATTGTTGTTTCATTTCTTTACCTTCCCATTCCAGCTGCAAATTCTATTTGAGACAAGGGAACCTCAGACCACCAAGAAACAAGAGCTAGGAGAATAGCGCATCCTTTGGATCTGAGGTCCCTGCACTGAGAAGCTCCTAGTCCTGGGGAAGACTGATGACAAGGACCTTCCCCCAGAGCCAACAGAGAAAGAAAGCCTTCCCCTAGAGCTGACACCCTGAATTTGGACTTCCAGCCTTACTAGACTGTGAGAGAATGAACTTCTGTTTATTGACACCATCCACATGTGGTATTTCTGTTATAGCAGCACCACCATCACCACCAACCCCTGCGTTAGACTGGTGAGCTCCATTAAGCAAGAGACTATGTCATAGGTTTTCTGCCACTATAGCTCCAATATCTAGCACACGGCTTAGCACAGAGTAGGCATTCAAATATTTGTTGAATGAATGGAGAACATTAAAATGAATTCTAGGTTAATAGAGCTGCTACTTCAAATTCTGACCAAGATGATTAATTTACAACTTCTTTCCCAAAAATGCTTTATTTATGTCCCCATGCAATATTTTCAACAACAAAACTGAAATCAATAAGCATCCAAAAAGTTACCTCCATGGGCTTTAGCTGAGCATTTACATTAAAACCAGGAACCTCCTGGTACCACTCCCAGGATAAATTTCGCTCAACAACCACCTCAAGATTTAATGGCAGTAGTATATCCAGTACTTCCTGGTATGCATCATTAATATATTGAGACCTATAATTAAAAACAAAATTGTTTTGAATTGTTTCATATACACTCAGATAGTAAAAACATATTAAAAAGGAAGATCAACTTACATTTATCATTTCATAACACAAATAGTAAAAATCAATAGTTTTTTTTTTTTTTGAGTGTGTGTGTGTGTGCATGTAATGAAAAGAAATAAAACCTATCAGGCTTTCCATGTCATAATGAGAGATGTTCTGTCCCACTAAAAACCTAGGTGACCTTCTCTGAGTTGAAGTGTTCCATATGATAGAGAAATGAATTCTTAAAACAGAAATTTGCAATATGTTAAAAACTGGCAAAATACATAATTTAGATAGTAAACCCTTAAAATGAGAATTATCTGTATATAATCTGTAAACAAGCATTATATAAGATCTCATCATAAAAACATTTTTAATTTACTGATTTAGATCTATGGCAAAAGAGCACACACCCTTACTTTATAAAAAACATAAATTTGCACCTTATAAAATTTCTTTTTCTGTGGATCAAAACAAATATGGATAATTTCATATCAAGTTAAACTGTATTTGCCCTTCCAAGAACTTATAAAGGTAGGACTGATGATCAGGAATGAAGAAAAGGGTAATAAGCCACTGAATCCCTTCAAGTAATAATGTGATCATAAAAGCCTCCCATTGTACCTTAATATGACAATGTCCTCAATAAGAGATTTATATTTTAATTGGCAGCAAATCCCTAAACTGGGATATGAAGCTAAGACTGCAGAATTTTAGATATCATTTGCTGAATGGAAGAAAAATATGGTGTCATCAGGGATGTGTTGGGAAGCCTGGTATCAAACCATTTTATGAATTGACTATAAAGTGACACTATTATTTATACATGCATGCATGCTTACAATCTACACTTAATGGTAATAAGGAGTTCTAAAAGCCCTAAATAGGGTATACTGCAAAAACTTAAAACAAGGCCAGAAAATGTCATCCTATAACAATTAAATAAAAATCAACATAAATGGATGTGACCAGTTTACATAGCACTGACAATAATAAAGCATCTCCCAATTCCCCAGTGCCTCCCAAATTGAAAAAAATATATATATATATCTTTGGAACATCTTGTCCTTTATTTATTCTTCCACATGAACTTTACAATAATTTTAGCTGACTTTAAAAAGAAATCCTATTGTGATTTTTATTGGGACTGCATAAAATGTACCAATTAATTTATGAAAAACTGACATCTTTACAATATCAAGTCTAGGAAAATATTCTCTCCATTAATTCAAGATTTCTTTCTGGCTCTTGGGTAAGTTTTACAACTTTACTCATGGAAGTACTGTAAGTATCTTTTAAAAAAAATTTATATTGTAATTAACAGCTCTACAACAAATGACTTTGATATAAAACGCCCTGTTGTTGTCAAGTCAATTCCAACTCAGAACAACCCTGTAAGACAGAGTAAAACTGCTCCATAGGGTTTACAAGGCATGGTTGGTGGATTCAAACCGCCAACCTTTTGGTTAGCAGCCACAGCTCTTAATTACTGAGCACCAGGGCTTGATTTTGATATAGGTGAACACAAATATGAAATAAATTTACTTGTCTTTATGTGCTTTCTGAGGAGTTGTAGGGAAAGTGAATTTTCAAAAAAAAAATTATTTTTAAGTTATTTCAGAGAAAAATGGTTATATTTTTTAACTGACTAATTCTATTTCTAGGAATTCATCCTAAATGAGTTATCTTAAAGAATTGAGTAAACAATCACAAGTATTAGTGAACAATGATATCAACCATTGCTGTTATTTACAACAGCAAAAAAAAAAAATTGAATTGATATAAACTTTTAACAACAGGAAAAAGGATTTTTTAAAACTGTAGAATAAAATGAAATATTCAGAATAAATTATGTGCACAAAGTAACAACATGGAAAAATACTAATAACATATTGTTAAGGAAAAAAATTTATAACACAAAACGTACAATGTAATTCCAATTTTACTTAGATTAAATATATATGCATATATAACAAACTAGAAGAAAAGATATCAAATTATTAGTAGTTATCTTTGGGTGGTCATATTGTCAGTAATTTCTTATTTTCTTCCTAACACGATTCTATGTATCTCAATTAAAAATATATATACTTTTAGACAAAAAAATGACAAATATTATGAGTTAATGCTCTAGAGAAATTCAGTAAATTCTTTTTAAAGCAAAAAATCTTTTTAATACAGACCCACATCTAATTTACATCTACCATCTTTTGAAATCACACAAGGTGTGATTAAATATAGATATACAAATATTCCATTTTTAGTAAGTTCAGATTTGTTACACAGTTTAAACTACAGGTTAATAAACTACCTGAATTTTAAGATTATTACTCTCTCTATATTTTTGTTGTCAGTTGTCTTTGAGTTGGCGCCAACTCATGGTGACCTTATGTTCAACAGAACGAAACTTTGCCTGGTCCTATCCGTCTTCATTGTTGGGATGTTTGAGTCCATTGTTGTGGCTACTGTGTCAATCCATTTCACTGAGGGTTTCCCTCATTTTCATTGCCTATTACTAAAATAGAAGTCTCATACCTCAGTATTATCCTGTAATTTCTGCTGAAGAAATTATTCTACATTTTCTAATATCTTTATTTAATGTATGATTTGTTTCTTATCTTAACTGAAATCTAGCTCCCCATGGAGTTCTCTTTAATAGAGGACAATTTTTGTCCAACACCCTACCTATCTCAGGGTCAAAAGATGAGAATCATTTTTCTTGGCCAAAAATTTTCTAAATTTAAATGAAAACTATAAACCAACAGATGCAAGAATCTAAATGAGCCCTAAGCACAAGAAACATAAAGACAACTACAGCAAGGCCAATAATAATCACATTGCTCAAAACCAGTGATAAAGAGAAAATCTTAAAAGCAGTCAGACAGAAAAAAAAAAAAAAAACCACTAGAAAATGAAGAACAAAGATATAGACATCAGCAAATTCTGTCAGAAAGAATGTAAGTGAGAAGGCAGTAGAATAATTTTTTTTTCCTTTTCTTTTTTTTGATTGTACTTTAGATGAAGGTATAAAGAGCAAATTAGCTTCTCATTAGACAATCAATACACATATTGTTTTGTGACACTGGTTGCCAACCCCACAACATGTCAACACTTCCACCTTCTCAACCTTAGGTTCCCCATTACCAGTTCTCCTGTCCACTCCTGCCTTCTTGTCCTTGCCCCAGAGCTGGTGTGCTTATTTAGTCTCACTTGAGCGGAACAAATTCTTTAACAGTACAAAAAGAATAAAGCTGTCTATCTAGAATGTGGTCTCTGACCAAAAATATCTTCCAAAAACAAAGGCAAGTAAAGGCATTTTGAGACATATACAAACTGAAAGAATTCATCTCCATCAAACTCACACCACAAGAGATGTTAAAGAACTCCATTCAGGAAGAAGGAAAATGACAGATGAAATATGGATCTAGACAAAGGCAGAAAGACCATCATAAATAGTAACTACATGGAAAAATACATAAGATTTTTCCGATTATGTGAATCTTTCTGAAAGATAATTGACTGAACAAAAATATACAGGGAGATTTATACATATTTGTAAAAGAAAAATGCATGACAACAATAGCATAAAGGCTGTAAGAGAACAGATGTGTATAATTCTAAGACTGTCAAGGGGTATAATTATCACTTGAAGGTAGTTTTTTTCTCACTGATTTTTTGTTGTTATTGTTGTTGAGAATATACACAGCAGAACATACACCAATCAACAATTTCAATACCTACAATTCAGTGACACTGATTATATTCTTCATGTTGTATGACCATTCTCACCCTCCTTTTCCAAATTCCTCCTCCCCCATTAAGATAAACTTACCGACCCCTAAGCTTCCTATCTAACTTTTCGAGTTGCTGTTGTCAGTTTGATCCCTGATAGATAGTTCTTAAAAGAATGCAATGCTCAAGGCAGATATTCTTTACCAGTAAAGCTAAACTACTACTTGGTTTTAAGAAGACTTCAGAAGACATTTTTGGTTTAAGGTTTAAGGCTTAACTATTATCTCTGGGCAACAGTTTTGGGGTTCATCCAGCCTACATGGTGCCATGAAATTTTGGATTCCATGAAGTTTTAAATTCTGTTCTGCATTTTCCCCCTTATGATTGAGATTCTTCCAAAGACCCTTTAATCAAATATTCAGAAATAGTAACCTTTCATGAGTCCAGGATGCATATTCTAAGCAACCACTGAATTAAAAAAGCAAAGAATAATAACTGATAAGCTAATAAAGGAAATAAAATGCAATCACAAAAACATAGTCAATTAGTCCAAAAGAAGGCAGAAAAAGAGAAAAAGAGGAACAAACAACGGATGATAAAAAATATAAAATAGCAAGATGATATACTCAAACCTACCCTATCAAAAATTACATGAACGTAAATGCTCTCAACACCCCCAATTGAACAGCAAAGACTGTCAGATTGGAAAAAATCAAATCTCACTATATACTGTCTACAAGGAACCCACTTTAAGTATAAGGCATAAATAAGATAAAAGTAAAAGCTGGAAAAAGATATACCATGCTAACACTGGTCAAAAGAAAGCTGGGACGGTTATACTATCAGACAAGGTAGATGTTGGAAAAAGGAATATTACCAGGCACATAGAACATTAAATAAAAATATATGAGTCAGTTTGACAAGAAAAATAACATAATATCAAATTAATAGGATGGCCCCAAAATACAGCTATCAAATACGTGAAGCAAAAACTGATAGAAGAAACTGAAATGCTCATACATTGCTGTTGAGGATTTAAACTGGTAAAGCCACTTTGGAAAAAAGTTTGGCAGTTCCTCAAAAAGTTTAACATAGACAGAACATCTAGAAAGAAGACCAGCAAGGAAACAGAGGACCTGAATGATACTATAAACCGACTAGACTAAACAGGCATATACAGAACACTCCACCCAAAAAAAACCACAATATACATTCTACTCCAGTATACATGGATCATTCTCCAGAAGAGACCACATGTTAGGTCACAAAGCAATGTCGATAAATTTAAAAATATTGAAATCATACAAAATATTTTCTCTGAACACAATGAAATGAAGTTAGAAATCAATAACAGAAAAAAACCCTGAAAAATACACAAACACATGGAAATTAAACAACATTATTAAACTACCAATGGGTCAAGGAAGAAATCAAAAGCGACATCACAAATTTCTTAGAGCCAAATAAATATGAAAGAACAAAATACCAAAATTTATGGGATGCAGCGAAGGCAGTACTCAGAGGGAAAGGTATAGCAATAAATGTATACATGAAAAAAGATCTCAAATCAACAACCTAACTCTACAACTTGAAGAACTAGAAAGAGAAGATCAAACTAAGCCTAACCCTACCATAAGAAAGAAAAAAAGTCTGGGGCAGAAATTAAATAAAAAACCGAAAAACAATAGAGAGAATCAACAAAACCAGAAGTTAGTTCTTTGAAATAATCAATAAAATTTACAAACTTTAGCTAGACTGACAAAGAAGAGAAAAGATGCAAATAACCAAAATAAGAAATGAAAGCAGAGACATTACTACTGACACAACAGAAATCAAGAGAATTATGACGGAATATCATGGACAACTGTACAGTAACGAACTGGATAACCTAGATGAAATGGACAAATTCTTAGAAGCACATAACCTACCCAAACTAACTCAAGAGGAAACAAAAAGTCTTAACAGACTCATTACAAGTGAACAGACTGAATCAGTGATCAAAAATCTCCCTGCCTCCAAAAAAAAAAAAAAAAAAAAAGGTCCTGGACCAGATGACTTCACTGGGGAATTCTACCAAATATTTAGAGAAAAAAAGTGACAACAATCCAGTTTAAACTCTTCTAAAGGAGAGAGAAGGACAGAATACTCCCTCATTCATCCTATGAAGCAAACATAACCCTGATACCAACACCAGAAAAAAAAAAAAAAAAAAAAAAAAACTACAGGCCAATATCCCTTATGAATATAGATGCAAAAAATCTCAACAAAATACTAGCAAACAGAATCTAACAACATGTTAAAAGTCATACACCATGACCAAGTGGGATTTATTCTAGGAATGCAGAGATGGTTCAATGCTAGAAAATCAAGCAACATAACAGACCACAGAAATAGAACAAAGGAAAAGAACCATATGATCATCTCCATGGATGCAGAAGAAGTATTTGATAAAATCCAACACCTTTTATTGATGAAACCCTAAAGAAGACTGGAATAGAAAGGAAATTCCTCAGTATGATTCAGGACATATACAAAAAACCAACAGCTACTATTATACTTAATGGAGAAACACCAAGAGCTCTCCTCTTGAAATCAGGAACAAGGCAAGGGTGCCCATTCTAAACACTTCTATTCAATATTGTATTACAAGTCATAGCCAGAACAATCAGACAAGAAAAAGAAATAAAAGGTATCCAGATTGGAAAAGAAGAAGTAAAATTATCTCCATTCATGGATGATATGATCCTATATACAGAATATCCTAAAGAGCCCACAAAAAAACTTCCAGAGCTAACGGAAGAATTTAGCAATGTTGCAGGGTACAAGGTCAACAAACAAAAATCAGCTGGGTTTCTATACACTAGCAATGAAAAATCTGAAAGGGAAATTGGGAGAAAGATTCCATTATTATTGCTTATGGAGTACTGAGTTTCAGTTTACAGTGATGGAAGAATCACACTGATTTAAGGGTAGGGTTGCACAGCTGATTGATGTAACTGTAGTCAGTAAGTTGTACACCTGTAAAAAGCTGAATTGGCAAAAGTTGTGTGATAGATATATTTATTTACAACAATGATCAAAAAACAAATAAATAAAGAGTAGCTGCTGAGGTTGCTTATGTACAACCAAACATCTCATGGGATTTGGTTCCTTGGTTTGGAGGTATAGGGTCATGGTTTCATGGGACATCCTAGTTAATTGGTCTAATATTGTTTAGTGCTTCCTTTCTACCTTCTAGTTCCTTGCATAGTGCCTGGGGTCTTAAAAGCTTGCAAGCAGCCATCCAAGGAACAACAATTGGTCTCTATTCACCTGCAACAACAAAGGAAAAAGGAGAGTCAGGAAGAGGAGGAGAAAATGGAATGTGTGGCTAATTGCCTCCATGAACAACTGTCTCCTTTGCCATGAGACCAGAAAAACTGGATGGTGCCCAGCTACCATTACTGAATATTTTGATCAAAGATGCTATAGAATCCTGAGCAAAAGGGGGAAAATGTAGAACAGAATTTAAAATTCTCATGGACTCTAGACTTTCTGGAGCCATGGAGGCTGGAAGAACCCTGAAACTATTGCCCTGAGATAATCTTTAAATCTTAAACCCAAAAATCCCCTGAAGTCTTCTTAAAACCAAACAGTAGTTAGCTTAACTTGTAAATAAAGCCTGCCTTGAGCATTCTGCTCTTTTAAGATCTACATGGGATCAAACAGACAACAGCAACTCAAAAGATAAGATAGGAACCTTAGGGATGAGTGAGTTTATGTTAACGGAGGGAGAAGCAATTTGGAAAAGGAGGGTGAGAATGGCTGTATAACTTAAAGAGTATAATCAACGTCACTGAATTCTACAGGTAGAAACTTGAACTGGTCTACATTTTTGCTGTGCATATTCTCAATAATCACAATAAAAAAATAAATTATTTTTAAAAATTTTTTTTAAAAAGTTAAACACAGAGTTACCATATGACTCAGTAATTCTAGTCCTAGGTATATACCCAAGAGAATTAAAAACATGACCACACAAAATTCTGTACACAAATACTCACAGCAGTATTATTTATAATAGCCTCAAAGTGGAAACAATCCAAATGTCAATCAACTGATGAATGGATAAATAAAATGTGCTATATCCATACAATGGAATATTATTTAGTTATAAAAAGGAATGAAGTACTGACACATGCTATAACATGGATGAACCTTGGAAACATTATGCTAAGCAACAGGAGCCAGTCACTAAAGACCACATATTGTATGGGTATGTATGAAATGTCCAGAATAGGCAAATCCACAGAGACAAGAAGTAAAATAGTGGTTTCCAGTGGCTGTGGGGGTGGGGTAATGGGAGTGGCTACTAATGGGTATGGAATTTCTTTTGGGGGTGATGAAAACATTCTAGAATCAGATGCTGGTGATAGTTGTACAACTCTGAACACACTCAAGACCACTAAATTGTATACTTTGAATGAGTGAATTTTATGGTATGTGAATTATATCTCAAGAAAGCTAATAATGAAAAAAAAAAACTGATAGAAATGAAAGGAGAAACAGAAACATCCACAATTACTGTCAGAGATTTTAATGGCTCTCTCCCAATAGCAAATAAAACAAGTAGGCAGAAAAATCAGCAAGGATATTTTAGACCAACTTGACTTGTCTGACAGTCATAGAACACTCTTCACAAGAGCAGAACATACAGTCTTTAAGTGCACACAGAACACTTAACAAGATAGACCATATTCTGGGCCATGAAACAAGTCTCTATAAATTCAAAAGGATTCAAGGCATTGAAAGTATTTTCTCTGATCACAATAGAATTTAATTAGAAGTTAATAACAGATCCTTGTAAAATTCTCCAATACTGGAAGCATTCTAAATAACACACTTTGATTCGTGGATAAAAAGAAAAAAAAAAATCAAAAGAGAAACTAGAAAGTATTTTAAACTGAGTGAAAATGAAAACACAATATATATCAGAATTTGCCACTAAAGCAGTATTTATGGGGAAATTTATACCACTAAATACCTATATTAGAAGAGAAGAAACGTTACAAATCAATAACCTCAGCTACGACACAAAGAAATGAGAAAAAAGGCGAAATTAAATCCAAAATAAGCAGAAGGAATAAAGCTCTAAGCTGAAATCAATAAAAGAGAAAACATAAAAACAATAGAGAAACAGTAAAACTACAAGCTGGTTCTTTAAGATCAATAAAATGGATAAACCTCTAGCGAGAAATGATCAGTAAAAAGTCATCAATTACCAATATCAGGAAGAAGGGAGGCGACACCAGAGGTATTAATGAATGAAAAAGAGAACATTATGAATAATTTTATGTCATTAATTCTACAAGTAAGATATGGACAAATTCCTTGAAAAAAAATTACCAAGATCACACAAGAAAAAACTGGTAACTTGAATAATGTTAAATCTATTAAAGAAATAGAAATTGTAGTTTAAAAACTTTCTATAGGAAAACTCCAGGCAGACAGAGTTTCCCTAGTGTCCCAAATATTTAAGGAAGAAATAATTTAAGGAAGAATGGTAATCTACATAAACTGTGTCTCAAGTGTATACATACCAAAAATTATCAAATTATATACTTTAAATATACGCAATTTATGTCAATTATCTCAGTAAAGCTGCTTTATAAATACTCTACTGATTGGAAGGAAGGGCAGGGGGGCAAGACAGACCAGCCAGAGGCCTGTCAAAGAAAAGCAGAGACAGGGCGTTAGGAAGTGAAAAATGAAGCAAAAATAAATTTGAATAGACAAAAGATTGAGATCAAAGAAAAATGTCAGAAGGAAAGAAGAGGGCAAATGAGAGGTATACAAAGAGATGGATCCGAGTTGGAAAGGGAATAGGGCACTAAATTCAGAACAGGTATTTAGAAACAGAACTGAAACACAGAGTGAATAGTGTAAAAACTCTGGGAAAACCTGGATATTCATTTATTCCTCTAATTCTTAATCCTATCCCCACTGATTAGTACACAAGGTTGTACTCTACTATTCCAAAAAATTTCAGAGCATCAGATTCACAGCACAAAGCTGATATTTAAGTTTGGGTGATGCGGTGCTTGCAAAGTGAATAAATGTACAAATTAGATATTTTCTCACATCTTCCATAGCCTTATAATCACAAAGAACTACAAAATTCCCCATTTCTTCCACAGCTTCATAATTTACAAAGAACTACAAAAAAGCACAAATAAGTTTTCTTAAATAATAAATTTTATACTTTTCCTTACTACCTAAAGAGCAATTTTCAAATACTTAACTAGGTTTTTAAAAACTAGAAGCCTATAATTGATCAAAAAAATACTTGGAGAAAGAATTTTAAAAAATTTAATATAATTATACTAAAATAAAATCCCATTGTAAACAGAAGACTCACAATACCAAGGCCTTTAAAGCAAATGAGTTAGAAGGTGACAGCATGCTACACAAATACACCTGGGAAAAGCTTACCTGTATAGTCGCATTTCACTCAGTTTTACTGTTATCAAATCAATAACAGGCGGGGGATTGCTCTGACTCTCTGCTATCATATGGAATGTATTTGTCATTGTAATTAGTCCAAAATCAGCAACAAAAACATTTTCAGAAACTGGAGACTGTGGGATGACCACAACCGGGGCTTTGATGTTAACATCCAGTGCCATTCTAGAACTCCTTCGTGCCAGCTCTTTTACACCAGTAGCAGCCATTCCTGCTGCCTGAACAGTTGCCTCAGTCAAGGCTTGTTTGGCTGCTTGAAAGTTGTCTATAAAAGCCTAGAAAAAAATTTTTTTTAAAAAAAGCATATTCCTGAAGTAATACTTATTAAATGTACATTGATATTTATGATTTTACATTCATAAGAAAAACTTTTACGTGGTATAACTAAGCATTATTTATTTAAAGGCTGATTGTCGAATAAGCCTAACTTTCTCCTGCAAAACTTTGGAAATAAAAAGATACAGATAAACATTAATAAAATAATAAAAATTTAGTCCCTGGAACAAAGCAAAATGCGGATATCAGATGTTTCATCTATATCTAGTTCCCTTATTATTTTACTTTCCCTGATAATGCCTAAACAATTGTTATTTCCCTATACAACCTCAATGGACAGAGCTTAGGCTCATAGATTTAAAAAAATAATATTAAAATATGCTTCTTCAAGAACTCTTAATCAAGTTTTCGAATTTCTGAATTCTGAAATAAACCACTTCTATGACATAAAATACAATTACTTAAACTTACACCTAATTTTCATTTCCTAAGGAAAAATAACATTTTATTTTCAGTAACTTCTGAGTATAAGGCTATCACAACAGGGCTCAGTGACAATGTTTATATGTTATAAAAAGAAATCAGTATACAAAAAAGATTTTATGGCTATAGGAAAAATTACACAGTAACTTCAATTAAAAAGATGATAAATGTAGCAACTCTATTTATTTAAAATCAACTCCAAATTCTGAAATAACAAAAGAGGGCTCTATATCCCTAAAATATACGCAACGAAATATACAAATGCATTCTTTGCTCATTTATTGCTGCAATGGCCTATATATTCTATTAGAGTCTTAGATTTGATGATCTAGTTTCTACTCCAAAAAAATGAGAGAGAATATTTTAGAAAAATGAATAGTGAAGTCATAAACAGATATTCCACTCACAGGAAAAAATATCAGCTGACAGTAAGGGTAGAAGACAAACACACAAACAAAAACTATGAAAAGGGGGAACAGGACTCAAACACCTCATCTAGGAACAAAATAGATGCGCCCTAAAGACCCAGATATTCAGATATTCACAGAATTATGATGCACTTGGTTTTCTTAATAATGATCTGAGATCAAAACAAAATTCAATTAGATATTTAGTATTTTCTAATTAGAGTTGCATGTGAGGCAGAACAAAGGAAGATTTAAACAAATGATGTATAAAATATAAAATTCAATTTATATACTACATATAGTATATATGAAAATATGTATGTATTTAACATGTTTATATAAAATATATTTTTTAATTAAGTGAAATATTCCCATGTGAAAATGTCATGTAAATAAGGCATTACATATTTCAGCCATTATTATAAAAGTTACACCTAAAATTATGAAAAATAAAAGTCAAAGAATTTTTATGTTTCACCTATGTTTGATGCATAGCACACAATTTCCAACTAACATAAAAGAATTTAAAAAAGCTTATTACCATACTTACCAATATAGAATACAGAAATTTTGTGACAAAAACTACTTCAATGCAACCAACAGTTAAATTAACCTGAACGTCAGCCACATTCATGTCTGTATATGCAGAACCAGCAGTTGCATCCATGTAAGAAACCATTTTGAAGCTAAAGACTTCTTTTCCAGTGATATAAACAGCCTTTAAAAGAGAAAATTCAATTATCACAATCCAGTTTTGATATGATGCGCTTTCAGTACAAAGCAAAATAATAATAAAATATGCACACATATTTGGAAAATCTTCCAGGTATTAAAGACAAGCACAAATAAGGCAATAATTCTAACACCCTTATTAGAGCCAACACTGCAAAGTTTTTCAAATTGATGGGAGTAGCTCTCTTTATGGGTCATGAGATCAAATTTAATAGGTCTGGGCCAGTATTTCATTTTTTTTTTTAATTTATTTTTTATTGTACTTTAGGTGAAGGTTTACAGAATAAGTAGTTTCTCATCACACAGTCAATACGCATATTGTTTTATGACATTGGTTAACAAAGCCACAACATGTCAACACTCTCCCTTCTTGACCTTGCAGGACCTTTTTTTGGGTGAAAATATACATAGCCAAAGTTATAGCATTTCAAAAGTTTCTACATGTACAATTCAGTGACATTGATTACGTTCTTCCAGTTGTGCTGCTATTCTCACTGTCCTTTTCCAAATTATTCCATCACCATTATCTTCAACTCACTGCCCCCTACGCTTCCCATCAAACCTTTTGAGTTGCTGTTGTCAATTTGATCTCACACAGAGAATTCTATTTTTTTTTTTTGGACTTTAGATGAAGGTTTACAGAACAGAATAGTATCTCATTAAACAGTTAGTACACATATTGACCTATGACAATGGTTAACAATCCCACGACATGTCAACACTGTCCTATCTCAACCTTGGGTTCCCTATCACCAGCTTTCCTGTCCCCTCCTGCTTTCTAATCCTTGTCCCTGGACTGCTGTGCCTAACTAGTCTCGTTTTGTTTTATGGGGCTGTCCAATCCCCAGCTGAACGGTGAACCTTGGAAGTAAATTCACCACTGAGCTAAAACGGTGTCCAGGGGCCATACTCTCAGGGTTTCTTCAGTCACTGTCAGGCCAGTAAATCTGGTCTTTCTTTTGTGAGTCAGAATTTTGTTCTACATCCTTCTCTAGCTCTGTCCAGGACCCTCTGTTATGATTCCAGTCAGAGCAGTCAGTGGTGGTAGCTGGGCACCATCTAGCTGTACTGGACTCAGTCTGGTAGAGGCCTTGGTAGCTGTGGTCTATTAGTCCTTTGGACTAATCTTTTCTTTATATCCTGTTCTCTTCATTCTCCCTTGCTCCGGAAGGGGTGAGACCAATGGAGTATCTTAAATGGCTGCTCACAGGCTTTCAAGACCCCAGACGCTACTCACCAAGGTAGAATGCAGAACATTATCTTTATAAAACTGTTATCCAGCATTTCATTTTTAATAGAGGAGAATAGAAGAAAAAATATCAGAATATGCATCTTTATTTAGTATGTATATTTGCATACTGAGAGTAGCTATATAAATGTATTTCTTGGATCACTGTCAAAAAAGTATGAAGAAACTGTACCTATGCAACATATTGAAATCCACTTCTTTTTGTGTGAAGCGCTTGAGTAGATTTCCAAAATTCTTCAAAGGGGTCTCCTCCTACCTCTATACTTCCGTTCCTTATTAGTTTGTGAACAGCCAAATCAACTGCCAAGTATATATTGTGGACAGAACAGAACTGCCCCATAGAGTTTCCAAGGAGCGGCTGGTGGATTTGAACTTTCGACCTTTAGGTTAGCAGCAGGGCTCTTAACCACTGCACCACCAGAGCTCCTTTCATCTTACAGTACACAGAAGTAATGACAGTATTTGTACAGTGCTACTAGGGTAATGGAGGGTGCTGCTCCAGGACAGAGGCAAATGGTATTCCAGCTTTTACTCAACTGTACAGAAAGTTAATTATCTTAATATATTATTATACCTAAAATTCATTCAGGGCACAATAGTTTGTCATGGCACAATGATTAGGAAAGCTCTGATCTTGAGCAAAAGCTTATCTCTGTGTTTCCTTGGGAGTGCCTGGGTAGTGAAAATGGTTAATGCTCTCAGCTGCTAACAAAAAGGGTGGAAGTTCGAGTCCACCTAGATAGAAGTGACTTGGAAGGAAGGCCTGGTGACCTGCTTCTGAAAAATCAGCCACTGAAAACCCGATGGAGCACAGTTCCACTATGACACACGAGGTCACCATGAGCTGGAGTATACTCAACGGCAAGTGGTTTTCTGTTTCCTGAACATGGAGAGCTACTGAACAGTGGTTTGTTTAAAATACACATCTGCTGGAATCAAAGTAAAGGAATAGCAGGAGGGAGATGAGGGAGGGGGCTGCAAAAAGACCTAAGTGAGAAAGACTTTTCATTTTGTAATTTTTTATATTTTGAATTTTTAAATGGAAAAAAAATACTAAAAATAAAATTACAGAGAAAAAAGTCAATGGCTGAGGTTATAATATCAGTTCCATCACTACTTATATGACTTTCAGTAGATCAATTTATTTCTGTGTGCTTTCTAGACAGGGCAAATAAAATGGATAATGTACTTCTTGAATACTGTAATATAATGATTTTTTTAAAGTAAAAGTAATATAAGCAAATCAAACCATGGTTTCTGGAAAATTTCTTGTTCCTTATTTCTATGTGCCATGCCCCTTTGATGGTTTTAGATTCTTTTTATCTCAAGTTGGCATGCCATAAGAAAATATAATAAGAATTTTTTTCATAAAAATGAGGTCATCACTATATCGAACTAATATAGATAGCGTATTCATCTATCTCCTTTCTCCCTTCACTTTCCCCATGCTTCAAACTCATACTTCCTGACTCAACAAGTACTTCAGCTTATCCTGAACCTACTACTTGATTCTCTTCACTGTTTTATATACACCATTCTTGCTAGATGCCACATTGTTTAAGAGTTACCTGTCCAACTCCACAACAGTATCTAGTCCACAAACCTTATGGCCTTGCACCCAGTAACAAAACATCTGCCCTTTCAATCATTACCCATCCAGTTCAAATACCTCTCTTAACATTGTAACAACTTTGCTAGTAAGCAATCATGAAAATAAGCTAAAAAAAAAATTCTGATTTTCAACGTGACTTCAAGACCTCTGATGTTGAAATCTGAAATTCGTTGCTAGGTTCGCAATAATTGAAGAAAAGAATAAAAAGAACGGAAGTGAAAACGTGTATTTATTAACATATTCCCCCACATATGTTCCAAGACTATTACTTATCCCATTTATGAGACTACAATAATCCTCATTAAACAGATAAAGAAAGAGAATCAGAGAAAAAGTAACTTGCTAATGGTCAAACAACTAATAGGGAGACAGGAACGCAATTAAGCCTGGCTCCAAAGCCATGCACTTTCTAAAAAGCCACAATGATAAAAAGCAGACAACTGTCTATGCAATTTATAGCTACAACCAGTCTTAGAAGACAATCATATTTAATGATGTGCTGTCAGTTAATCCACCACGGTCTGTCAGTTTCTCCTACTATGGTGGCTTGCAAATACCTGTTTTCAACAACATAAAACAGATGGAATACACAGGAATCAAATCGATTACAACTGTGCAAAGAGATGATGGAGAAGCTCAATATCATCAGTCAGAATAAGGCCAGGGGCAGGTCGCAGAACAACCATCAATTGCTCATCAATTGCTCATATGCAAGTTCAAGGTGTAGCTGAAGAAATAAAAACAAGTCCACGAGAGCCAAAGTACAACCCCGAGTATATCCCACCTGAATTTAGAGATCATCTCAAGAATACATGTGACACACTGAATACTAACAACTGAAGACAAGTTGTGAGGTGACATCAAGGACATCATGAAGAAATCAAAAGGTCAACAAAAAGACAGAAAAGACTAAAATGGATGTCAGAAAAGACTCTGAAAGTTGCTTCTGAACATAGAGTACCTGAAGTGAACAAAAGAAATGATGAAGTACGAGAGCTGAACAGAGATTTCAAAGAACAACTCGAGAAGACAAAGTAAAGTCCCATATTTTTATGCAAATAATGCGTGGCCTCTGCGTTTGTTTGCTGGTTGTGCCCTCTCCCCATGAGGCACCTTCACAAGCACCACCATGACAATTCTCTTCCACATGTTGCTGTAAAAAAACTTAGCATAGAGAGTTTACAAAAATAACTCACATGGGGAGTGTACGGCCAGCAAACAAACGCAGAAGTGCATTATTTGCATAAAACTATGGTACTGTCATGAAATGTGCAAAGACCTGGAGTTAGAAAACCACAAGGGAAGAACACACTTGGTACTTCTCAAGCTGAAAGGACTGAAATAAAAATTCAAGCCTTGAGTTGCAATTTTGAAGGATTCTATAGGCAAAATATTTGAACAACACAGGAAGTACCAAAAGAACATAAAAGGAATACACAAAGTCACTGTACCAAAAAGAATTAGTTGACGTTCAACCATTTCAGGAGGCAGCATATGACCAAGAACCAATGGTACTGAAGGAAGAAGTCCAAGCTGCAATGAAGGTATTGATGAAAAACAAGGCTCCAGGAACTGACGGAATACTAATTGAGAATTTCCAAAAATACATTCAGTGCTGGAAAGGCTCACGTATCTATGCTAAGAAATTTGGAAGTGAGCTACCTGGCTAACTGACTATAACAGATCCATATCTGTGCCCATTCCAAAGAAAAGTGATCCAACAGAACACGGAAATTATCTAACAATATCATTAATATCACACACAAGTAAAATTTTGCTAAAGATAATTCCAAAGCAGTTGCAGCAGTACACTGATAGGGAACTGCCAGAAATTAAAGCTGGATTCAGAAGACATGAAAGGAGGGATATCATTGCTGATGTCAGATGGATACTGGCTGAAAGCAGAGAATAGCAGAAAGATGTTGTCATGGATTGAATTGTATCCCCAAAAATATGCATCCACTTCGCTAGGCCATGATTCCCGGTATTGTGTGATTGTCCACCATTTTGTCATCTGATGTGATTTTCCTATTTGTTGTAAATTCTACCTCTATGATGTTAATGAGGCAGGATCAGAGGGAGTTATGTTAATGAGACAGGACTCAATCTACAAGATGAGGTTGTGTCTTAACTCAACCTCTTTTGAGATATAAACAGAGAAGCGAGCAGAGGGACAGGGGCATCTCATTACCACCAAGCAAGAAGAGCTAGAAGGACCTGTCCATTGGACTTGGAGTCCCTGTGCTGAAAAGCTCCTAGACCACGGGAAGACTAATGACAAGGACCTATCCCCAGAGCCGATAGAGAAAGCCTTCCCCTAGAGCTCATACCCTGAATTCAGACTTCTAGCCTCCTAGACTGTGAAAGAATAAATTTCTCTTTGTTAAAGCAATCCACCTGTGGTATTTCTGTTATAGCAGCACTAGATAACTAAGACAGATGTTCACCTACGTTTTATTGACTATACAAAGGCATTCGACTGTGTGGATCATAACAAATTATGGATAACACTGCAAAGAATGGGAATTCCAGAACACTTAATTGTGCTCATGCAGAGCTGGCATGGATTGAATTATGTCTTCCCAAATATATATGTATCAATTTGGCTGGGTCATGATTCCCAGTATTGTATGATTGCGTACCATTTTGTAATCTGATGTGATTTCCTTATGTGTTGTAAACTCTACCACTATGATGTAATAAGATGGATTAGCAGCAGTTATACTGATGAGGTATACAAGATTGGATACTGTCAAGATATAAAAGATGGAAGTAAGCAGAGACACACGGGAACCTCATACCACCAAGAAAGCAGTGCCAGGAGCAGAGCGCATCCTTTGGACCTGAGGTTCCTGCATTGAGATGCTCCCAGACCAAGGGAAGACTGATGCATCACAAGGACCTTCCTCCAGAGCTGACAGAGAGAGAAGGCCTTCTCCGGGAGCTGATGCCCTGCGTTTGGACTTGTAGCCTACTCAACCGTCAGAGAATGAATTTCTCTTTGTAGAAGGGCATCCACTTGTATTTCTGTTACAGCAGCACTAGATGACTAAGACAGGAACCTATACATAAACCAAGAGGCAGTCGTCCAAACAGAACAAGGGGATACTGCGTGGTTTAAAATTAGGAAAGGTGTGTGTCAGGGTTGTATCCTTTTACCATACTTATTCAGTCTATGCTGAGCAAATAATCCAAGAAGCTGGACTATATGAAGAACAACACGGCATCCGGACTGAAAGCAGACTCATTAACAACCTGAGATATGCAGATGATACAACCTTGCTTGCTGAAAGTGAGGAAGACTTGAAGCACTTTACTAATGAAGATCAAAGACTACAGCCTTTAAAATGGATTACATCTCAATATACGGAAAACAAAAATCCTCACAAATGGACGAATAAGCAACATGATAAATGGAGAAAATACTGGCATGGTGAAGGAGTTCATTTACTTGGATCCATAATCAACACTCATGGAAGCAGCAGTCAAAAAATCAAACGATGCACTGCACTGGGCAAATCTGCTGCAAAAGACCTCTTTAAAGTATTAAAAAGTAAAGATGTCACTTTGAGAACTAAGGTGCACCAGACCCTTGCCATGGTATTTTCAATCACCTCGTACACATGTGAAAGCTGGACAATGAATAAGGAAGACTGAAGAAGAATTGATGCATTTGAATTATGGTGCTGGTGAAGAATACTGAACAGACCATGGAGTGTTAGAAGAAAGAACAAATACGTCTTGGAAGAAGTACAGCCAGAATGCTCCTCAGAAGCAAGGATGGGAAGATTTCACCTTATGTACTTTGGACATGTTATCAGGAGGGACTAGACCCTGAAGAAGGACATCACGCTTGGTAAAGCAGAGGGTCAGGGAAAAAGAGGAAGACAGACTGACACAGTGGTTGCCAACTATGGGTTCAAACATAGCAATGACTGTGAGGTAGGCACAGAACTGGGCAGTGTTTCGTTCTGTTGTACATGGGGTTGCTATGAGTTAAAATCAACCTGACAGCACCTAACAACAACAACACTAGTTAACAAAAATAAATTCATACCTTTTTGTATACAGCCATTACATCAGAATCCAAAACAATTATATTTCTTAGTTTTGCATTTATTTCAGTTACTTTAGGTCTCATAATTATTTCAGAATCAAGTCCTATAGGAAGAAAAGGATGATTAGATGCCTCTTCTTTAATTTAATACTTTTGAATTTATTTTTTTCTGAAATTTTATTACCTTCAATTTTAATTTCAGAAATTTTATGTTTCTGGTCTTGAATAAAAATCCGTAAACATGACAATTCTGCAAAAATCTGCAAGGTAATAATATCTTCATCCTTGGATAATTTAGAAGCTGTAGAACACAAAAAAATATTGCAAAACAATAGGAAAAACTTTTAGTAGTTACCTCACTACACTCATAAAGTAACTGAAAATATCACATCAAATAATAATGATAATACTAGAAAAAACCTTACTTTCAATTCATTTGGAAGCAAATAAGATATTCCCTACCAAATGGGGAATTCTAAAAACACAACCAGATCTAATGAAAACAAAGCCAAACAAAAATAAATAGGTAGACAAAAGAAAGCACTGTTCCTAGGGGAACCTAACATCTGAAATTAAGAAATTGTAGCTGACAATCACATTGAAGAGCAACCTAGCAATATCCCGTGAAGTTGAAGATGTACATAGCCCACAACCTAATAATTCTATTCCTTAGAGAAGTACTAGCTCATGAACATAGGAAATATGTAGAAGAGTGTTTCTAGAATGTTGGATTGACACAGTAGCTGCAAAAATGGGCTCAGGCACAGCAGCGCTTGTAAGAATGGCACAAGACCAGGCAACATCTTGTTCTGCTGTACACAGGGTTGCTATGAGTCGGAACCGACTCAACAGCACCTAACAAAAACAGCATTTTTAAACTGAAAATAATCTAAATGTTCATCAGTAGGAGAATGAATACACTTTGATATATTCATGCAATAAAAAAACACTGAAGCTAACTACTAGGTGAACTTGTCACTACCAAAACTGCAACTTTTCACTGCTTTTTTAAGTAGTCTGATTTTTAAAAAAAGGACTCCGGTATAACAAATTTTTTAGTCATATTTTTTAATTATTTTAAATGCACGAATTTTACTCTAAATTAAATATTTCTACTGCATAATCCTCAACTAAAACCAATTGTATGATAAATAAAAGTCACATTTTCATCAGCAGTAATTAGTTTCCTTTACCATTATTTACTAAAATTAACCTGGTATACAATGAATCCATCTATATTTTAATCTAGGCACTCGTATTCTGAAGCCAATATTATCAGTTATAATAAAGCCAGAGAGTAAATTTATTGCTATACTTGGTAAAAATATCTGCAGTGAAATTAAAGAAACATACATATTTTTTTGATGACATCCCCTTTGTCTTCATTCTCCACAATATGCGCCGGGGCTGATTTCTCCTCTGATTGTGGAAGGATATTATTAAAATAATTCATGGTATTCAGAAGTGCTTCAGTATGTAAATGAATATCCAAAGAAGAAAAATTCACCTAAAAAACAAATTTTAATTTTAGTAACAGAGCAATAAGCATTTGCTTGCCTGCTTTGTATAAGGCACAATGATTTGTGATATAAAGGATACAACATATGATATTCTGTTTGTATCCTCAAGGATCCCTGGTGGCATGGTGGTTAAAGCACTTGGTTGCTAACCGAAAGGTTGGTGGTTTGACTCCACCAGCCGTTTCACGGGAAAAAGATGTGGCATCTCCTCATAAAGATTTACAGCCTTAGCAACCCTATGGGGTAGTTCCATTCTGTCCTATAAGGGTCGCTATGAGTTGGAATCAACTTGGCAGCACTGGGTTTGGTTTTGGGTTTTTGTATACTCAAGGATATTACAATTCTAGGTAAGGAATACTTTTCATAATATATCTACTTGGAAATAAAGATGCAATATCTCATTAAAAATAAATTATTATTCATTTATACCTTGACCAGTTGCTCAACATTGTTATAGGTACTCTTCAAGTCTGACACATTCTTTTCTGCCTATCCAATGAGAAAACAAATCTGTTAGAATACTTTAGGAAAACATATGTATATACACCTACATGATGTCTTAATATACATTTATATAATTTTCCAGCTGTATGTGTGCGTGTATATATATACTTTACCTAAACAAGTATCAGAACAAAAGAAATTTAGTAAGTATGAGACTCTCTGGCACATAGCAAGTATTCAATAAATGTTACATGCTATCATTTTTATTATCAAAAGTGGAAATGACAGATATTATCAAGTGTAGATACAACCATTCAGTCACTAGCAAACCTGTAAAGTCCTTCCTAATTCTTCCTGTAGTTGAAAACTAAACTTGTGATAGGATTGTACAGCAAGTATCCAAACACTCTACGTTTTCTTTAGATCTGGAAATCTTTTATAATTTAAAAGCCATTTAATGCATACACAACAAAAATCCAATTATTTATCTACATTAATACTTGATAGCAAACATGACCTTAAAAGCAATAAAACGCTCTTTTAACATTATGCATATTACAATAATGTGGCACATAAAAACAGGTCAACAGAAACTAAAATAGATCAGAAATGAGACCACAGTACATAATAAAACTTAATATATGATAAAACGCATATCATAAATCAATAGGAAAGGAATGGATGACAGGAAAATTAGGTAACTTCAGACAAGGGTGTAAAAACAAGTGAAAGCCTCATCCATCTCACATCACATACCACAATCAATTCCATAAAGACTAAAAAGTATTTTTCCTTTTTAATATACTGATAGGGAAAAAATCAAACAGCAGGTCATTTCTACTTAGAACACAGGAATCTTATCATTTTGCTATATGAAGCATTTATAAATCACAACTATTTAATAGAGGAAGATGATACAAAAAAAAAAAAAACCCTCAAAGTTTTAGGAGTTACAGAGACCACATCAGAATGAAGACACAACAAACTGAAAGCAATGTAGAATATTACTAAATTTACAAAACTTGATTATACTATTTCAGCAGCACACTTGCTATATTAAGCAGATGTAACTGGAACTGCTTACCTTCACATATTCCAGTGTTAACAGATCTTCCATGGTGTTATCCAGTGTTGTAATCACATAAACTGGTTTCTTGTCTTCATCTAAAAATAATTTTTAAAATTATCCTTTCATAGGAAAACTCTAACTGAAAACATATGCAATATTAATGATTATAGAATTAGAAATGAAAGTTTTCCTGTATCAGTTCTGAGCCTTAGATTCTATCTTACCCAAGTGAGGTCCCTTCTTTATTTTAAACTCTAAAAATCTGATATCTCCTCACAATTTGCTTCCCTTTTCTTATGCCACAATGCTAATATCTCATACCCCTCAAAACCAAGGTAGGATGTTAAGAAAAAAATTAGCAAGCACTTAAAGAAAAAACAGAATAGTTACTAAGAACAACGAAAGGACATGAAGAGAATTCTGGCACTGGGTCACAGAAACAGCTAGAAAGAAAACTGGCAGAGTCCCTGAAAAGCCAGTTGTTTAGAAGACAGATCAGGTATGTAATGAGAAGTTAAGTTTTTCTGTATATTAGCTTAGATTACAATAAACCCTATTAAAACATAATCAGTCACCACAGGTTGTATTACTACTTCCACTCACAACCTAAGAACTAAGTGGGTGCACTGCTGTAGAAGAACATTTTGTATAAAGACTTTAAAACTATCATCATCAAATCACTTACGGATACCAGAAATTAATACCTAGATACTGGGTAAAAGGACTACATACCAATCACACTTTTCCTGAGGGGAAAATGCAACAAATTTTACAGAGTCCTCCAAAATTTAAAAGTTTAGTACACATGCCAGTCTTCTACTGCTGGTGCTAGCCACATTTCAACTCTTAAAAAGGTCCCTACTTTTTTCACATGTTCATTCTTTCAACAACTATTTACTGATCATTTACTTTGTGCAAGAAACTGTGCTATTCATTTCTTCCCACTCCCTCTAAGAAAACAGAAGCAAAAATATTAGAGAAACAAATAAGTGTAGTGATAACTGAATACCCTGTATTCTGTGTGCAAGGATTTTCCTATCCTTTGCTCTTGGAAAAACAAAGGAAAAAAAATGAAAATAAACATAAAAATTAAAAACTGCTGTAATACCACTGGATCACTAGAGAACACTATGAAATTAGTTCATTTTTCTTCCTATTATCAGAGTAAACTTTTTCTTGATGTAAAAAGCATAATAAAACTGTGGATATGCTATACATGGTGGTTCCCTTAGCACAGACAGCCATAATCACAATCCACCACAATCAAGCTGTCAAGGGCTACAGCACATGTATGGAACCACTGACTGAGCTTTGGACCACACTCCTTAAATTTGCCCCCTAAAGTACAGAAATAAGTTTTGGTCCAGGGCACAAAAGTGAAAAAAGGACATTTTCATGACACTAGTTAACTAATTCCTTACCTAAGAATGGGTTGCCAGACAGGATGGCTTCTTAAATCTTTGAGATGCTTACAGGCATTTTAAAAAAAACCCATTGCCATTGAGTCCATCCCAACTCACAGCAACCCTATATAGGCATATTCACTACCTTTCTTAATTTCCCGTAGGTAGAAGTTAGGATTTAAATTTTCACTTTTAATTTAGTTCTATAACTCTCGTTTTAAATATTTCAATTTATTGGGGAAAATTTCCCTAAATGAGTTCAAAATATTTCATAAGACAGCTTCTATTTAAAATATGAACGAACTATAAACATTAGAAAGTAAATCATCAAAGGAATACTGGAATTTGAATGGCAAAAAGTGCTTTTATACACATACAGGCAGAACACATTCCTGTGATCTCAAAAATAAAGTTAAAACACTACCACCTTTTTTCTTAACTTTAATGTCATCTCTATGTATATATAACGTTATTATGCTGTAAAGGAGTTTAATAAAATTAAACTATTGAATAATTGTCTTAGTCATTCCCTCTATCATTCAGAATTATTTTTCAAGGAAAAAATTAAAAGTAGAAATATAAATAATACCCTCCTGAATGGCTAACACAGTTAAAACAGAAATACTTTCTTAAAGATCATATAATTTATCCATTATGATTCAGGGACATAAAGTGTGGTAGGCAGAATAATGCCCCCCTAAAGATGACCACACCTTAGTCCCTGGGAACCTGAGAATTTGTCACATTATACACCAAAAGGGACTTTGCAGACGTGACTAAGGTTAAGGACCTTGAAATAAAGATATTTTTCTGGATTTTCTAGGTGAGGCCAATCTAATTACATGAGTTCTTAAAAAGGGAAAAGAAAGGTGGAAGGGGAAGTCAGAGATATGGTGGCATGAGAAGGACTGGATGCCCTGTTGTTAGTTCTGAGATGGAAGGAACTATGTGCAAGGACCACAGAGAGGCCTCTAGGAGCTAAGGAAAGCCCCTGGCTAACAGCAAGCAAGGAAAGGCAGACTTAACAGCATGGAACTGAATTCTGCCAATACCAGAATGAGCCAGAAAATGCATCCTCCCTTAGAGCCTCCAAAAAGAAACGCAGCCCTGCTGACACCTTTGTTTTAGCCTAATGAGCGCTGTATCAGACTTCTGGCCTACAGAAGCGTAAGATAATAAATCTGCATTGTTTTAAGCCACTAAGGTTATGGTAAATTGTTATAGTAGCATTAGACAACTAAGTCAGTGTTCTAGTATTCTGGTAAGATTTAACATTCAACCACGAATGTTTTGTTTTTCTTAATAAAAAGTAAATTATCTTCATTTTCTCTTTGGTCTACCCACCTAAATTCCCACCTATATGATAAGAGTCAAAAACTAACTCATAATGTAATCTTTCTCCGAGAATATTTTCGCAAATGTACTGGCACAAAGCCTAGGGATCTAAAAGTCTCCAGTAGGTAGTAAACGGTGAAATTAATTTACTTATTTTAAAAAGTAGAGATTCTTGTTGGCCTTGAGCCTTGCACTCTTATAACAAATTATCCGAGTTCACGCTGACAACAGTTAACCTAAAGCACAGATGAGAACTTTAAGGGGCAGAGTCTAAATTAACAGTAGTAACAATACAGGCAGAGTAAGAATGGTGACAGGACACACTGTGACGTATGTAACCAATGTCATTGAACTGCACATGCAGAAACTATGAACAGATATATGTTTAGTTGTGTATATTGCCACCAAAAGTAAAAAAAAAAAAAAAAAAATTTAAAATACAGATTCTTACCCAAGTACTCTGGGCATTTTAAGCAGAACTCTTTCAAAAAAGCATTTGCTTTCAAATCAAATGTTCTAAACTCAATTTGTGTCCCCAATCCTAAAACATCAAATTCTACCACAGGTAGTTCACAATCTCCAACAAAGTGATAAAACTGAATCAAAACCTGGAAAGAAGGAAAAGAGAAACAACCACTGCATAAAACAAAATATTGTGTATGTAGATGGCAGTTATATATGAACATCTGAGGTATATGTATGATATGAATTCATGTTATGAATTTAAAATCTGAGATTTTATATACATACACACAAAACACATACATTATATAAATAATCATTTCAATAAATGTACATTGAAAATCCACAATGTTATCGAAACACTTAATTCTTAAGAAAGTTTATCTTCAAAAAACAGAGGAAAAAAAACCACACAGCAACATCTGGATTTAGCTTAATTAGAGTAAAAACAACAGTGTTTATCAACAATGAGACATAAAGTCTATGAATGGTAGAAATGACAAACTATTTAAATAAGCCACATTAATTTTACCATGGTACATACCTCTGATACCTCAAATCTTATTTTACACTCGGTCATATTTTTTGAACAGTCCTGCTTTTGAAACTGTCTGTGTCTAAAACATTTAACTGTAGTCGGGGGCTGAAGAGGCTCTTCCAAGGGACTACATGGTGCATCAAAAAATTCCTCCTCTGAGTCTAAATTTCATAGAACATGTTTAAATCAATAATCAAAATAACTGATTTAATTATAACATTTTTATAATTTTTCCAAAATGGAGATGAACATTTAAACACTAAGGATCTATTTCAAAAAATGAAAGTAAACATGAGAATTAAATATAAAAGAATATTCTATTTCCTTTGAACAAATAACATTCTTGATGACAGAAAAAAAAGTATGTAAAATTACAAAATGTAATCTTTAGATTAATGAATACATCTTTTAAAGTCAATATTCTATCTAAAAATTATTTAAGAAATTTTTACATCAAGTTAACAGTGCCAGTGATATACATACCATGAATACTCACAGGAACATGCAATATGCTCATTCTACCTAGATAGTATTAAAAAAAAAAAGCAAACCTGCTGCCATCAAGTCGATTCATAGGAAAGGGTAGAACTGCCCCATAGGGTTACCAAGGAGCAGCTGGTGGGTTCAAATGGCCAACCTTTTGGTGAGCAGCCAGGCTCTCAACGACTGTGCCACCAGGGCTCCAGTATAACAGGACTTAACTGTAAACTCTGCAATATTAGAAGCAGAGGGCAGTCCCTGAGGTTTCTAGAAATATACTTCTAGAATTTGATATTAAAAAATTGGTACATAACATAGCAAAAAGGACTGAAAACTGAAAAGCATTCAATCCATTAGTCAAGCTCTAAATGAGGGTACTAAAGGAAACTAACATGATTTGAAGTATATTGCTAATAATTTAAGACCGAAGTTAGGGTAGATGACCTCACAAAGCAATATCTCCTTCGTTGCCTTCCCAGTCATCACGCACTAAGGAAAATATCGTTTAGATCAACATGGCAATCTCTGTATTTTAACATTTAACAATTTTAAAAATCTTATGAATTTAGAAATACATTTCTTTTTATTACTAATGTGGTCAATAAAAAGCAGACATTTGATTTAAAAATATTTACAACTCTTCATATGTGAAACGTCCTTTATTAACAAAAAAAATTATATGAAAAGTAAAAACAAATTTTTTTTACTATAACCAAACTTCTGCAAGTAACTAACAAATTACAAATTAGACAGCTATGAAATTTCATGAGGTCTCTTAGCTCAGAGCAGGATAAAGATGATTAACTTACTAGTGGTCCTTGTATTTAAAAAAAATCCATCCCACTGCAAAAGCAACTTTAAGGAACATCCAAATTATATTGCTTTAAAGGAATTTTTGTAAAACTTTCTTGAAAATATACAAGTATCTGCTATTGCCTGGATTTTTTAATATGGCCATTTCAATAAAATATATCTCAAAATGAAAATTATTTTCATAACATAATTTTAAAAAGTGAAATTTCCTTAAATAGCTTCATTTTACCATCTTCAATAATGGGTGGAGGAAGTTCCAAAACGGGAAACATTTTCTGTGAAATCTGTGATGTTCCAAAAGAATTGGACCCTTGAATCTGGAAAAAAAGTAATTCACTACCAGTTAGCACAAAGACTCCTATTCAACATTCTAAGACAATGTTGACAAAAACAGACAATATAGAAAAGTAAATTATAAAAAAAGGTTTAAAGAAACGGCTTTCAGAATCTAAATACTATACATAAGCTGCTGTTGTTAGTTGCTAACGAGTTGATTCTGACTCATGGTGTCCCCATATGTGCAGAGTAGAGCTGCTCCATAGGGTTTTCAAGGCTGTGACCTTTCAACAGCAGAGAGATCACCAGACCTCTCTTCCAAGGCACTGCTGGGTGGATTCAATTCGTCAAGCTTTCCGCTTGTAGTCGAGTGCTTAACCTTTTGCACCACTAAGGGACTCCTCACATAAACTGTAGAGCTGTTATAATAATATCCTTGATGAGAGGCTTCGAGCAGATAGAAATCTTAGATATACTTTAACTCAACACCTCTCTAAATAAGGAAAATGCCTTCAGGGCACCCTTGACAGGCAGCTGCAACCCATAACATTTAAAGCTTCTACAGTTGGAAAGCTTGTGGTTTTCCTTTCAACTTTTTAAAAGATATTTCAGTAAATTTACTTTTCTACTATTCTGGCAAATATAGTATATAAAAACATATAATGCAGTTAAAAAATAATAATATTAAAAGATATCCACCCAGGCCAATAGAAAAACATTAACTATAACCTGGCCTAGAAGCACCTTAGGTGCTTCTCCTGATCATACTCCCTAAACCTAACAATGCCTTTTGCTTTTTTTTAACCTTCTATGAATTATGCAGTAAATAATACACTACTTACTTCTACCAGTTTCTATCGTGCAGGAAAAGGGAATAATATTGCATATATTCTCCTGTGACTTCCTTGTTTTATAAAACAATGTATCTTTAAAATTTATCCACGTTGACAGTTCACTTATTTTCACTGCTATGTTGTATGAATTTATGAAACAGCCACTATTTATATGTCCACTACACTGCTGAGGAATACTTGTATTGTTTCCAGATTTTTGCTCTTATGCACAGAACCACTATGATATCCTTGAGCACGCCTCCTGGTATTCATGTGCAAAAGCCTCTATGGTGTTATGTATCTAAGAATGGAATTGCATTAAGTATTACTATCAAACTGTTTTCACAAGTAGATGCAATACCTTCCACTAACATCAGCAGATTAGAGTTTGTATGGCTCCACATCCTTACTAATGCTTAGAGTTTTCAGAAATTTTAAATTTTACCAATCTCACTGGCAACTTCATCCTAGTTTTAACTATAATTTCACAAATTCCTAGTAGGTACACATCATTTCATATATCCATGGGCTATTTGTATTTGTCCTTTTGTGCGATTCTGCTCGTTTTGGGGAGAGGAGGAGGAACAGTAACATTTTTTTTAATTGAAGGATAGCCTATTATAAACCCGAAACCAAAAAATCACACTCATTGCCGTCAAGTCAATTCCAACTCATAGCAACCCTACAGGACAGAATTGCCCCCATAGAGTGTGCAAGGAGCTGGCTGGTGGATTTGAACTGCCGACCTTTTGGTTAGCAGCCGAGCTCTTAACCACTGTGCCACAAGGGCTCCAGTGTACTACAGAACAGTACATAAATCATAAGTATAAAGCAATAAATTTTCAAAAAGTGAACACGCCCATGCACTCACCACCTAGATCAGTGTATAAAATATTACCAGAAATTCAGAAACCTCCCTCATTAGGCACTACCCCAAAAAAGTAACCACGATTATGACTGGATTTCAATTGTTAATATTTGTAATTTTTACATCTAAGTATATAAAAGAAATCGGCCTTTTATTTTCCTCTCTCATAATGTATTTGTTAGGTTTTAGAATGCAGGTTTCATTAGTCCATGAAATGAGTTGGCACGTGTATTCCCCTTTTCCTAGAGTTTTTTTTGTAGGAAATTCCCCAACCATGCTGTTGCATGTATCATTACTTTGTTCTTTTTTCTGAGCAGTGTTCCACTGTATGGATATACTATTTTTCATTGATTCATCATTTGATGGACACTTAGGTTGTTTCCAGCTTTTACTATTACGAATAATGCTGCTATTAACATTCCTGTTAAATCTTTTAGTGGGTATACGTTCTTGTTTCTCTTGGGTAAAAACCTAGGAGTGGAATGCCTAGGTCACATAGTTAAGTGTATGTTTAACTGTACAAGACACTACAAACTTTTTTCTAAAGTGGTTTATCATTTTAAAGTTCCACCAGCAATGTATGAGAGTTTCTACTGCTCACCATGTCAATACTTTGACATGATATTGTCATTCTTTTATTTCTAGACACTCTATTGAGTGTGTATTGGTATCTCGACGTAGTTTTGATTTGCACTTCTCTGATGAGTAATAAAGTTGAACGTCTTCTCATGTGCCTGTTTGTCCATTTCTTATTGGGATGTTGGTCTTATATATTTTGGATACAAGTCTTTTGTTAGATACATGTATTACAAACATTTTGCCTTTTCATTTTTTAAATATTGTCTTTAAAAAACAGAAAATTCTAATTTTGATAAAGTTCAATTTATCCTTTTTCTTCTCTCATTTGTGCTTTCTGTATTGTAAGACATTTTTACCTAACCTAAGGACTCAAAGATTTTCTCTTATGCTTTTTGTTCTATAAACTTTACAGTTTTAGTCTTTATATTTAGGTTTATATTCCAATTCAATTTAATTTCTGTCTATGGTATAAGATAAAGGTTGAGGTTCTTTTTTTTTTTTTCTACATGGGAATCCAGTTATTTTTTAGCACTATTTGTTGAAAAGACTATTCTTCTCCCACTTAATTACCTCGGTACCTTTGTAAAAAAAAATCAATTATATATGTGTGAATCTCAACTGAAAAAGAAAAGACATTTGACAAAATCCAACACCCTTTAATGATAAAAACACTCAACAACCTAGAAGTAGACGGGAAACTCTTCAGTAAGATAAAGGGCATTTATGAAAACCCACAGCTAACATCATACTCAATAGAGAAAGACTGAGAACTTTCCCCTTAAGATCAGAAACAAGGATGCTCATTCACCAGTGCTATTTAATACTGTATTGGAAGTCCTAGCCAGGGCAATTAGGCAAGAAAAAGAAATAAAAGATATACAAATTGGAAAGGCAGATGTAAAACTACCCCTGTTCAAAGAAGACATGATCCTATATGTAGAAAATCTCAAGGAATCCACAAGACAGGTGCTAGAGGTGATAAATAAATTCAGCAAAGCGGCATGGTACAAGGTCAATACCCAAAAATCTGTTGGGTTTCTTTACAAAAGCAATGAGCAATCTGAAAAGGAAATTAAGAAAACAATTCAATTTGTAATATCATCTAAAAGAATAAAATTCCTAGGAATAAATTTAACTAGGAAGGTGAAAGACTTCCATACTGAAAACTGTAAAACGTTGTTAGAAATTAAAGAAGACCTAAATAAATGGAAGGACATTTACTGTACACAGATTGGAATACTTAGTATTGTTAAGATGTCAATACTACCCAAAGCAATCTACAGTTTCAACATAATCCCTATCAAAATTCCAACAGCCTTCTCTGAAGAAATGGAAAAGCCAACCCTCAAATTTATATGAAACTGCAAGGAGCTTGAAGTAGCCAAAGCAATCTTGAAAAAGAAGATCAAAGTAGGAACATTCACACATTCTGATTTCAAAATGTACTATAAAACTACAGTAATCAAAACAGTATGGTACCAGTATAATAACAGATATACAGACCAACGGAATAGAATTGAAATTCCAGAAATAATCCCATACATCTATGGTCAACTGATTTTCAAAAAGGGTACTAAGTCCATTCAATGGGGGAAAGTCTCTTCACTAAATGGTACTGGGACAATGGGATTTTCACATGCTAAGGAATGAAGCAGGACCCACACCTCACACCACATATGGAAATTAACTAAAAATGAATCAATGACCTGAATGTAAGAATTAAACTATAAAACTCTTAGAACAAAAGGGTAATGCTCTGGAATCTAGTTTTTGACAATGTATTCTTAGATATGCCATCAAAAACAATAAATGACAAAACAGATAAATGGGGCTTCAACAAATTAAAACTTGCACCTCAAAAAATTTTATCAACAAAGTGAAGAGACAGCATATAGAATGGGAAAACATATTTGGGAAACATATATCTGACAAAGGTTTAATATCCAGAATATATAAAGAACTCTTACAACTCAACAACAAAAAGACAAACAACTTAATTTTAAAAAATGGGGTGGGGTCATAGAACTTAAATAGGCATTTTATCAAAGAAGATAAATGAATGGTGAATAAGCACATGAAAAGATGCTTGATGTCATAAGTCTTTAGAGAAATGCAAATCAAAACCACAATGAGCAGAAACACAACAGATACTTGTACACCACTATTCACTACAGCACTATTCACAATAGCCAAATGGTGAAAACAACCCAAATGTCCACCCACAGATGCGTGAATAAACAAAATGCAGTATATCCATACAACAGAATATTACTCAGTCATACAGAAAAATGAAGTTATGACACATGCTACAACATGGATGAACCTTGAAAACATTATGCTGAGTGACATAAGTCAGACACAAAAGGACAAATATTATATGATCCCACTTACATGAAATATCTAGAATAGGCAAATGCATAGAAACCAAAGTGTATTAGTGGTTACCAGGAGTAGGGGGGTGGGTGGGAATGAGGATTTATTGCTTAAGTGGTGTTGAGTTTCTGGTAAAGGTGATGAAAAATTTGGAAACAGAGAGTGGTCATGGTTGTGCAATACGGTGAATGTAATTAACGTCACTTAATCGAACATGTAAAATGGTAGGAATAGTAAATGTTTTGTTATATATATTTTAACACAATTTAAAAAAATAGGAGAAAGTGAAAAGGCAAGCCACAGGGTGGAGAAAATATTTGCAACACGTAACTCCAAAGGGCTTGTACACAGAATATATAAAGAAACTCTATAGATCTGAAAGAAAAAGACAGATAGTAAACAGAAGAAAAGAACAGAAGAAGTTAGCCACCATTTCACAAAAGCATACATCCAAATGGTCAATGAACATATGAAAAAATGCTCAACATTATATTACTATACACCTAGTAGAACGGCTGAAATGAACAAAACTGATAATACGAGGCATGTCAAGGACGTACTGCAATTGGAACTCCCATACACTGATGGTAGGACTATAAATTACTATTAAATACGTCAGGAAATGGTTTAGTGTTAATTTTGTAAAAGCTGGGCCTATGTACATCTTATAATCCAGCCATTTCACTGTCTAGTATAAACCCAACAGAAATGTGTGCTCATCTGCACTGTAAGTCATGTACAAAAATATCAATAGCAGCATTATTCTTAATAGCCAAAACTGGAAACAATCCAAATGTCCATCAATACTGGAACACAAACATATTGTGGTATATTCATAAAAGTATTATGTAGCAATAAAAACAGAAGAAAAAAGAGTTCACATACACAAATACACCTACACATATATGTGTAGGTGTATTTGTGTTTAGTGTTTATGTCATAAACATTTTCTGAAAACTACAGAAGCAGTGGTTAACAGTGTTACCACTGGGGAAAGAGTGGTGGCTGGACAACTAAGAAAAGATCAGACTTACCATCTTATACATTTCTTCACTATTTTCACTTACTACCATGTCATCAATTTCTTTCTTCAAAATGTAATTTTTAAATGGTCTATTCAAAATGATTGCCATATTATTTTATCTGAAATTTCTGTGGTTGTTTCAAATATTATTTGTGGACCTTCTTTTTTAATTCATGTTTTTATTAATTTTGAAAGCAACAATACCTCATCTGATTTACCAGGGTCAGGTACATGAGGTGCAGGTTCAGGTTTTGGAATGCTTTCAACTAATTCCATAATTCCTTGCAGTTTTTTATCCGAGACTCGTAAAGAAACCAGAGGTAACTTTCCAAAAATCTTGAATCTGTTTCAAAAAAGTAAATATCATTATAAAGCAACTTTCATTATAATTTAAGTGCATTAAATAAACAGAAGACTGTTACCCTCAAATTATTCAAATATAATTAAATGTAATTTTAAGCATTAAAAATTATCCACATAGTCAAATTACCCCCTAATCTCTACTCCAATGTCCATCTTACCTTACTGACCAGTCCCAATAGATGAGCTAACCTCATCATTTTCCAGAAGCTTATTTTCTGACATTATTATATTTATTGTCCCTCTATAATTTACCAATTACAGCTGACAATTAAGATTTATCAAATGCTTACTATGTGATAGGCACTGTGCAAAGCACTTTATATGAATTAGTGTAAATCGTCCTCACAAACTATAAAGGCTGAAAATCTATTTCTATTTCCCATTTATAGATAAGGAAAATAAAGTTTAGCGTGCTCAAGTAACTTATCCAAGAGATTATATCCCTAAAACCATGATTCAAAAAAGATCTGAGTGTTTTATTATTTTATTCTTTTAATTGCCTTAGTAGTCTCCTTGCTTACAGATGCAAAATAAAGATTTAAAAAGAGACAGACATTAAAGAGAGAGTTTTTATTCAACATTTTTATCCCTGGATTTTTCCTAAAACTGACTTTTTCAATTTACACACATTGACTGCTAAGGTTATCTTTCTAAAAATATAACTGAATTCCTACAAAAACTTACAAGCTTACTTTTACTTACAATAGCCTAAATATTTAGAAGTAAAGCCACACATCCTAATTTAACTTAGTTACATGTTATAGATCAGTCCTATTAATGCAGCTAACCTTCTTTCTGTCAGTCAGTTTGTCATACTATGGTAGCTTGCTTGTTGCCATGATGCTGGAAGCTATACCACCAGTATCTCAAATACCAGCAGCGTCACTCATGGTGGACAGGTTTCGGCAGAGCTTCCAGACTAAGACAGACTGGGAAGGAGAACCTGGAGATCTACTTCTGAAAAAACTGGCCTGTGAAAACCTTATAAAAAACAGTAGAAGGAATACTGAAGGATTCCATGCCCCAGTGTGCAGTGGTTAAGTGCTCGGCTGCTAACCAAAAGGTCAGCAACTTGAATCCACCAGCTGCTCCTTGGAAACCCTATGGGGAAGTTCTACAGTGTCCTATAGGGTTGCTATGAGTCAGAATCAACTTGATGGCCAAAGGGTTTGGTTTTTGGTTTCTTATGGGCAAACAATTCAATGATACAGGAAGCATCAAAAGAAGATGGAAAAAATACAGAGTTTACTGTACCAAAAAGAAGTGGTCAACATTCAACCACTTCAGGAGGTAGCATATGATCAAGAACCGATGGTACTGAAGGAAGAAATCCAAGCTGCACTGAAGGCACTGGCGACACTGCCTGATATAGTTCTGGAAGACGAGCCCCTCAGGTTGGGAGGCACTCAGAATACAACTGGGGAAGCGACGTCTCCTCAAAGTAGAGTCAACCTTAAAGACGTAGACAGAGGACAGCTTTCGGGACCTTCATATGCTGATGTGGCATGACTCAAAATGAGAAGAAACAGCTGCAAACGTCGATTAATAATCGGAACGTGGCATGCATGAAGTATGGTTCAAGGAAAATTGGAAGTTGTCAAAAATAATATGAAACTCTTGAAGACTGACATCTGTGATGTTAAGGTTGCATGTCAACTTGGCTGGGCCGTGATTCTCAGTGGTTTGTCAGTTATGATGTAATCTGGCAGTTATATAATGTTGTGTAACGATGTAATCAATTCCATGATGAGATCTGCTATGAGCAACCAATCAGCGGAAAGGGAGTTTCCTTGGGGGTGTGGCCTGTCTCCAGTATATAAATGAACGGTCCAGCAAGGCTCTCACTCTGGATCCTGCATCCAGCTCATCATCATCTGACCTACAGTTCGTGAGACCTGAGCAGGCAGCTTACCTGCTGATCTTGGGATCCATCAGTCTCCGCAGCCTGTGAGCCAGCAGCTTGCTATCTTACACGCCAATGTTGGGATTCACTGCCCTCCATAACCTCTGAGCCAGCGTCAGCCAACTGACCTGCTGATCTTGGGTTCATCAGCCACTGCAGCTACAGAAGTCAGGAGAAGCCACGAGCCTGACACCTAACCCACAGACTTCAGACTTGCCAGCTTCTACAACTGTGTGAGCCATTTCCCTGAGATAAATCAATCTCTCTCTCTCTCTCTCTCTCTCTATATATATATGTGTGTGTGTGTGTGTGTGTGTATGTATATATATACATATATATACATAAATATTCACACACTTCTCTGGTTTTACTTCTTTAGAGAACTCAGCCTAAGATAATAGTCTAGGCATCAGTGAGTTGAAATGCACTGGTACTGGCCATTTTGAATCAGGCAATCATATGGTTTACTATGCCAGGAATAACAAATTGAAGAGGAACGGCATCGCATTCATCAACGAGAAGAAAATTTCAAGATCTATCCTAAGAGACAACACTGTCAGTGATAGAATAAAAACCATACACTTACAAGGAAGACCAGTTAATATGACTATACTCAAATTTACACTCCAATCGCTAATGGCAAAGAGGAAGAAATTAAAGATTTTTATCAACTACTGTAGTCTGAAACTGATCAGACATGCAATCAAGATGCATTGATTATTATGGTGACTGGAACGCAAAAGTTGGAAAGAAAAAAGAGTCAGTAGTTAGAAAAAATGGCCTTGGTGACAGAAATGATATGGGAGATCACATGATACAATTTTGCAAGACCAACGACCTATTCGTTGGAAATACCTTTTTTAACACCATAAACAGTGAAACCATATATGTGGATCTCACTGGATGGACTACACAGGAATTGAATCGACATTTGTGGAAAGAGATGATGGCGAAGCTCAGTAACATAAGTCAAAACAAGGGCAAGGGCCGACTGCAGAGCAGACCATCAATTGCCCATATGCAAGTTCAAGTTAAAGCTGCAGAAAATTTAAACAAGTCCATACAAGCCAAAGTACAACCTTGAGTACACCCCATCTGAATTTAGAGACCATCTGAAGAACAAATTTGACACACTGAACACTAATGACCAAAGATCAGACGAGTTGTAGAATGACATCAAACATATCATACATGAAAAAAGCAAAAGGTCATTAAATAGACAGAAAAGGGGAAAAAAGACCAAAGTGGATGTCAGAACAGACTCTGAAACTTACTCTTGAATGTACAATACCTAGAGCAAAAAGAAGAAATGATTAAGTAAAAGGGCTGAACAGATGATTTCAAAGCGCAGCTCGAAGACAAAATATTAAAATGACATGCACGAAGACCTAGAGTTAGAAAACCAAAAGGAAAGAAACACTCAGCATTTCTAAAGCAGAAAGAACAGAAGAAAGAATTCAAGCCTCGAGTTGCAATACTGAAGAATCCTACAGGGAAAATACTGAATGACACAGGAAGCATCAAAAGAAGATGGAAGGAATACACAGTCACTGTATCAAAAAGAACTGGTCAATGTTCAGCCATTTCAGGAGGTAGCATATGATTAAGAACCAATGGTAATGAACGAAGAAGTCCAAGCTGCACTGAAGGCATTGGTGAAAAACAAGCCTTCGGGAATTGATGGAATACCAATTGAGATGTTTCAACAAATGAATGCAACACTGGAAGCACTTACTCATCTATGCCAAGAAATTAGTAAGACAGCTACCTGGCCAAATGACTGGAAAAGATCCATATTCGTACCCATTCCAAAGAAAGGTTCCAACAGAATGCAGAAACTGTCGAACAATATCATTAATATCACACGTAAGTGAAATTATGCTGAAGACAATTCAAAAGTGGTTGCAGCAATACATTAACAGGGAATTGCCAGAAATTCAAGCTGGATTCAGAAGAGGATGTGGAAAGAGGGGTATCACTGCTGATGTCAGATGGACCTTGGCTGAAAGCAGAGAATGCCAGAAAGATGCTTACCTGTGTTTTATGACTATTAGACTGTGTGGACCGTAACAAATTATGGATAACAATGCAAAGAATGGGAATTCCAGAACACTTAATTGGGCTCATGCAAAACCTGTACGTAGACCAAGTAGCAATTGTTCAAACAGAACAAGAGGATACTGTGTGGTTTAAAATCAGGAAAGGTGTGTGTCAGGGTTGTATCCTTTCACCACACTTATTTAACCTGTATGCTGAGCAAATAATCTAAGAAGCTGAACTATATACAGAAGAAAGCAACATGAGGATTGGAAGAAGACTTATTAATAACCTGCAATATGCAGATGGCAAAACCGTGTTAGCTGAAAAGTGAAGACGACTTGAAGCACTTACTGAGGAAGATCAAAAGACTACAGCCTTCAGTATGGATTACACATAAAGAAAACAAAAATCCTCACAACTGGACCAACAAGCAACATCACGATAAACGGAGAAAAGAATGAAGTTGTCAAGGATTTCATTTTTCTCAGATTCACAATCAACGCTCAGGGGAGCTGCAGTCAAGAAATCAAATGACACATTGCCTTGGACAAATGTGCTGCAAGAGACCTCTTTAAAGTATTTAAAAAAAAAAAAAAAACACAAAGATGTCGCCTTGAGGACTAAGGTGCACCTGACCCAGCCATGGTTATTTTCAATCGCCTCATACACATGGGAAAGCTCGACACTGAATAAGGAAGACTGAAGAAGAATTGATGCCTTTGAATTACAGTGTATTCTTCACAAATACTGAATATACCATGGACTGCCAGAAGAATGAACAAATCTGTGTTGGAAGAAGTACAGCCAGAATGCTCCTTAGAAGCGAGGATGGTGAGACTTCATCTTACATACTTTGGACATGTTATCAAGAGGGACCAATCCCTGGAGAAGGATATTATCTTAGTTATCTAGTGCTGCCATAACAGAAATACCACAAGTGGATGGCTTCAACAAAGAGAAATTTATTCTCTCACAGTCTAGTAGGCTACAAGTCCAAATTTAGAGCATCATCTCCAGGGAAGACTTTCTCTTTCTGTCAGCTCTGGAGGAAAGTCCTTGTCATCAATCTTCCCCTGGTCAAGAAGCACAGGGACCCTGGGTTCAAAGCATGCACTCTGCTCCTGGTGCTACTTTCCTGACAGTATGAGGTCCCCTACTCTCTGCTCACTTCCCTTTCGTTTTATCTCTTGTAAGATAAAAGGTGGTGCAGGCCACACTCAGGGAAACTCCCTTTACACTGGATCAGGGATGTGACCTGGGTAAGAATGTTACATCCCACCCTAATCCTCTTTAACATAATCTAATCTTGCCTCATTAACCACAGGCAGAGATTAGGATTTACAATACATACAAAAATTACACCTATCACAAAATGGAGGACAACCACACAATACTGGGAATCACGGCCTAATCAAGTCAAATTTTGGGGGGACACAATTCAAACCATGACAGACATCATGCTTGTTAAAGTAGAGGGTCAGCAAAAAAGAGAAATACCCTCAATGAGAATGACTGACACGGTGGTTGCAACAATGAGCTCAAACATAGCAACAAGTGTAAGGATAGTGCAGGACCATGCAGTGTTTCATCTGTTGTACACAGGGTTGCTATGAGTCAGAACCGACTCGACAGCACCTAACAACAACTGTCTTCTGAATTTCTTTAAATATGCAAGTTGTATAACCTCAACATGATGGGTATCAAAAGAAAACCACCCACCATACATCACAGAATGTCCTTTAATTTGCCTTAAACTTATTCAGCTCAAACTTCAAATGAAGGTGCCTTATACTTGCAGAGTTCCAGGATGTTCTATAATACTATATTCAATTTATACTACTCATGACTTTAAAAATTAAAATCAAATTACCTCTTAATCTTTATGAATCATTATAGTTTCTTGCCTGAGGTTATTTTAGTCACACTTCTCTGGTCCTAACCTATAACCATTTTAGCATCATTAGTGTACTATCTAAAATGCCTTTTCTGATGTATTTCCAATTTTATTGGTCATGTTTGGCTCTAACACACTACACCAGGGGTTGGCGAACTACAGCCATGGGTCAAATCTAGTTTGCTATCTCTTTTTATAAATAAAGTGTTCTTGGAATTCTGTCATTTTCATTCATTTACATACTGTTTATGGCAGGTTTTGTGCTATCAGAACAGAGTTAAATAGTTGTGACAGAGACCATACGGCCTTCTTATGTAAAATATTTATTACCTGGCTCTTGATAGAAAAAGTTTGCCAAACCCTGCACTGAATTAATATCTCACAATGTCACATCACATTTCATTACCTACACATAAAGATTTTTAAATCAGCTATCATAATATATATGGTAAACTATATATATTTCCTGCATCACAGGACACAAATCACCCCTACCGATAGAGCAAGTCCAAAGCAAAATAAAATACCTTTTTCTTCCCTCAGAAGAAAATCATCTCCTTTATTCTGGTACCTTGTAACTTCCTAGATTCTAGCATACCAAAAAAAGAAAAGTCTTTACACTATGTTAAAAAAATAAAAAGGCCATTCATACTCATGTTTACCACAGAAAACCATATACATCTTTGCTCTTTGTCATCATAGACTGAAAAGCTTTACAAGAAATATTGCTGTTATTGTTAGCTGCCATCCAGTCGCTCCAACTCATGGCCACCCCATGTGCAACAGAATGAAACGTTGCCAGGTCCTGCATCATCCTTCATGATCGTTGGTAAGCTCAAGTCCATTGTTGCGGCCACTGTGTATTTTGAGTGCATTCCGGGCACATCTTCCAGCATTATATTGGACAGTATTCTGTTGTGATCCATAGGATTTTCATTGGGGTAATTTCTGAAGTAATTTGCCAGGCCTTTCTTCCTTATCTGTTTTAGTCTGGAAGCTCCACTAAAACTTGTCTCCCATGGATGACCTTGCTGTTATTTGAAATACCAGTGGCATAGTTTCCAGCATTACAGCAACATGCAAGCCACCACAGTACAACAAATTAACAGGCTAGTGGTGGAGAAGAAACATTAAACAATAAATGGGCAGGAAGACATTTGGTGAGGAACAAAAGAACATCAGCCTTGCCTTTGAAATCAAACTATACCTACAGCAGAATTAAGAAAAACAACAGAATGTACAGGATGGCTTTATTTCCTTCTCTCTTCCTTAATCCAAATTTCTGGCATCCCTCTACCTAAAGACTCTCAGAATCCACTTTGATTTTCTAGGAGAAGGAAGTCTAGGAGAATAAGATTTGGGACTCTGGACAATGTTTGCTAGTGAATAGACTCCCCATAAGTTAAAATTCTGTCATCAAAGACGGCTATAAGTCTTTCTTAATCTTTCTCTTCCACGTAGCAAGAGTAGTAAGGACCGTTACGGGAAAAGGCCAGGCAGTCCCCACTTCTCTTTCCTTCTTCTTCCTACACTTAACTAAGCAGAAAGCCTTAAGCACTACCATGTGAGCATTCTCTTGTTGCTCCTTTACTAACAATTCTCCTGGGGCTGTTTGGTAGTTGTTAGATGAGTCTTTGCTTATATCTTTAAATAGATCTGTGGCTTGGATTTGAGTGTTTGCAAGGGACAGAAAAGGCTAGTTTTACTCTAAAACTATTTAGGCCTAAATTGTATAAATGATCCAGTCTAGTTCAACAGAGTTCTCTACTCAGGTTCCTGAGGCCAAAGCTTCAGTTAACAGTAAAGACTATTCTGCTACTCAACAGCCAATCTCTCTTAGGGACCTTAGGTATAGAAGGTGATTCACTGCAGGCACAATTTCCTAGCCATAGCATCTAAAAGCACCCCGATCTCACTCAGATATTTTTAAAATCCAATACAGTCTATAAGCAAGAACATCAAAATTTCCCCATCAGTCAACCACAGTCCTGAACTTCTCTCCTTCCACTCCCTAGCATGATTATCATAATAATTAGTTACAAGACAATAATCCAGTGTCTTGGAGTCTGAGAGCTACCTAGCTCAGGTTAGCATACAAAATAAGGGGAGGTTTACCTTATGAGTTCAGAGATTAATTAAAACTGAGACTGGTTAAGAACCACATTAAGATTCTTCTTGGTCAAGGGTTAGTGAAACTATATTTCATATAATTCAAAATAAGTATATTAGCAAACCATTGTTACTAATGTTTACTGAACAAATCAACCAACATATAAGTGAATGGAACTATTTATATTAACCTAACCAGGCAATCTCAGTTTGATTTTTTTTCATATTTTAACATCTCTGAAATTGGAGTAAATCTTAATTAATGACTTATATTAATGACTATAAACCTGACTGAAGTCCAGTATTTAAAACCTGTATTTACTTCTACCAGTCCCCTTGGGAAACTTAAAATCTGAGAGAACTTCAAAATTTCTCTGCTTGAGCTGTTCTGCTACCACACAGCAAACCAATACAGTTTCACTGGAAGAGAGTTTTTTTTCCTTCTACTCTTGCTGTCCCTTTCACCATTTATTTCTTTTTCACCATTACACTAATGGTGTCATCCTCTGGAGACCTAGTTTTATTCAGGAACCTCCTAATAGTTTTCCCATGTCAGACTTTTTTTTTTCTTAAGTGAAGCATAAAATTAATGATATATCTTATAATATCTTAAAAGTCAATGAAATCTAGTACTTCCTTAGTTACAAAATTACTGAGAAAATCAACAATCACATGAAACAGGCAATACATACTTGGGCATCCTTAAATCTGTGACAACCATGGCCTTAGAGAGTTCCACATTGAACTGCATAGGTATCAAAATATGCTGTGTAGATACATTGAGTTTTCGTGCTTCTTTCCAATTTTCACCTAATTACAGAAAACACTGAATATTTACCACGTGTAAAATTTGAAAAACATACAAGACTCAAAATTACTAATAATACTTCACAGCCACACACACGGGGGGTGGGGGGGGGACTCTTCCCACATCTAGCTACTCATAATGACATATTCCCAGGTACACACAAGCAGCATGTAAATTTTTTCCCTTTCATCATTTTCCTTCTGTTCTTTCACGGGACTTTATGTTTTAATAGGAAAATGTTTACAAAAAAAAAAAAATTCCACTACGTATTCACTGACATTCACCACACCAGTCAAATACCTTATCTAACCAATGTGGCTGTAAGGCAATAATGAAGAAGGTAGAAGAAAGTGAAATTCTTTAGTAATAACTAATAAAAGCTATCACTTACCCAAGATTTGTAACTGGCATTCTTCTAGGCAATATTTAAACTTTCATTTAATTCTCACGACAACCCTATTAATGATGTATAATAATCCCATTTTAGAAAACAGACTCAGAAGAATTTATTGCTTGCCTATGATCCCAAGGCTACTGGTAAAGCTGAAATTCTCACTGAGGTCAGCTAACATGGGACCCTAAGGCAACAGTCACTGTAGTGATACAAGCCTAAATGTTCAATAAGTTAATGGCTAAATAACTGACAGCATAGCCTTAGAACATTATACACACAAGAAAAATCATGAATTCAAGTGCTCAAAATGATGCTAGTAAATAAAAGAAAACTCGGGATACAAAATGATGTAAATAATGCATTCACAAATGTACATAACCCTACATAGGCACATCCTATACACTCATAGGCACCTACACTGAAAAATATCCTAGAAAGGACATATAACAAAATATTAACAGTATTTATATCTGAGCAGTAAGATAAAGGATGGTCTTTTTTTTTTTTATTGTCCAGATTTTCTACAATAGGCATATATTACCTTTACAGTTAGAAAAAAATAACTTCAAAATGTATAACAAAATTAATGTGATTTATGTAATGCCATGTCTTTTCATAAGGAGCCCTGGTGGCACAATGGTTAAGTGCTTGGCTGCTAACCGAAAGGTCAGAAGCTCCAACCCACCAGAGACTCCACAGGAGAAAAGACCTGGTGATCTGCGTCCATAAAGATTACAGCCTAGGAAACCTTATGGGGCAGTTCTACTCTGGTCTATAGGGTAACTATGAGTCAGCATTGACTCAACAGCACACAACAAAAATGCATTTTCATATACTTTATGTCATTTGAATCGAATAATCCTATGAGGCAGATAAAATCCTCACTCAAGAAAAACCAAGTCAAGGAAAGACTGAGCTCTTGGAGATAGGTGATACAATGGACTTTATTACAATTTTTATACTTCCACCACTACGGAGATAAATGAAGTATTTCCTTCACTTCCCATTTCACAAATTAAAAAAACAAGATGTTTACAAGCATGTGTTTCAGTATTTATCAAGAGAATCTATGACAAACAATTATATAAAGTAACTATAGTATCAAAAAGCCCTACTCAATAAAAGATACAATTATTTAAGAATAGTTAATGCTTATCAAAAACAGTTCAAAAGAAGTCATTCAGTAAACAAGAATCCTCAGACAATAACTATGAAATACATTAAAAGTCCTTTCCAAAAGCATCTCAATATCTTAAATAATAATTCAGGTATGGTTCACCGACTTCAACAACTAGTGACCAAATGGATCATTCAAACTTAATTCCCTGAAATGAATTTATGGACTTCTTCTAAAAATAATTTACATTTACAACCTTCCATACTAACTGGGAGACATTAAAAATACAAGCCAAGTTCATTAGCCTAAAACAAATATAATTAGAGAAATAAAATCAAAATGTTCCAGTCATATATAAACTAATACTTGCAATAACCACTACTTTGGATTCTCACTGCTTCTGCTTTTATCAATTACTTAGATAATTAAATTTTTACCATAGACATACAGAGCAAGATCTCTATGTCTAGGACAGCCCCCAATCAAACTGTTGAATTATCTGAATGTTCACTAACACTTTAGGAATTCAGCAGCAGTATGGCACAATGGAAAGAGAGGTGAATTAGACTGGGCTCTGTTACTACTTTAGTGGCTCTTGTCAGGTGAAACTGTAACTCTGTTGACCTCACCTAAAAAACTAGATCTGGATCAGAGACTCCCATCTGGTAGACCGAAGTGAACGGGGTTCAAGTTTACCTAAAACACTTATCCTCCTCAGTCTTTGTGTGTGGCTATCTATGGCCTGGGGCTGTCAGAGCTCTGAGGCTGTTTGCCTCTGGCCCTGAGCAGCCTCTTCTGGTTACTCCACTTTAACATAAAAGTATCATTTTCAATGTGTACCAGTGTTTTCCAACCTTTGACCAAGGTTGGAAAACACTGGTCTAAATCAGAATTTCTCTGCCTCAGTACTAACATTTTGGGCCAGATAAGCCTTTGTTGTAGAGGACTGTCGCATGCATTATATTTTATTTAGCAGCATCCCGGGCCACATCCACAAGTGCCCTTCATACTGTGAAAATGAAAAATGTCTCCAGACATTAACAAATGTCTCCTGGGAGATAAAATCACTCATGGTTGAGAATCACTGTTCTAAGTAATATCTACTATCACTTCTAATTAAAAAATATAAGAGTCAATGAAACATTTAGGATGAAGGTCTTCACAAAAATTATCTCAAAACCTAATTCATCATTTCAGCAAAATCAATCAATAAATTATGCATTTCCTACTTACCAACTCTGCTGTAAAGCAGCTGTATGCTCGTAAGTTGAATATCAAATGAATCATAAGCTCTATGCATTATCTCTTCAAGATTGGCCTCACCTGGTTTTACATCCGGTAATTCTGAACGACTTTTACTTGTCACCTTAAAATTAATTTTGAATAGTTTAGACTATCTAAAATACTTCAAAGTATAAGTATAAAGTTTTTTAATCTTTCAGAGACATATTATAAAAATTTAATAGGAGAGGATAAGCGCATAAGCTGACATACATTTTAAGGCTATTAGAAATGTCCTTATCCATGAAATGTATTTAAGAAAATCAGGTATAAAGTGAATTTTTACATATTAAATTATATTTCCCATTTATTTATACTAAAAGAGGGGAACCAAGTTGGTGGTGGAGAATAATACATCTACAAATTCTTAAAATCTGATAAGAAGCCTTTTCATTAAAAGCAAGACCAAGAGACAAATTTAGCTTCCAAAAGGTTTCTATGGCACAATGACAGGTATGCAGATAGCTTTATAAAAAGTAGTAGAAGGGTCCAGGATTAGGTATTAGGACAGCTGAATTTCAGTCCTAACTCTGCCATTTATGGCCAGGCAAGTCACATTTGTATTCCCCCCTTCCCTGGCATACTATAAACATAAACAAACTTGTTGCCATCAAGTCAATTCTGACTCATGGCAACCCCATGAGTTACAGAGTAGAATTGCTCCATAAGGTTTTCTTGGTTGTAATCTTTTATGGAAGCAGATTGCCAGGCCTTTCTTCTGTGGTGCCTCTAGGTAGGTTTGAATCACTAACCGTTAGGTTAGTGGTTGAGCGCAAACGGTTTGCACCACCCAGCGGCCTTTCTGCATACTATACATATTTCACTTAAACAATGTGGAGATTCCACAGCAGTTTACAAAGATCTTATTCATGTGTGTCTGTATATATTTATTATATAAATACATTTGCACATATATGCAAATATATAGGTGTATATGCAAATATATAGGTGTCATGGATTGAACTGTGTCCCCCCAAAATATCTGTCAACTTGGCTGGGTCATGATTCACAGTACTGTATGACTGTAGATCTGATGTGATTTCCTTATGTGTTGTAAACTCTATCACTGTGATGAGGTTATATGTGATCTCCTTATATGTTGTAAATTCTATCATTGTGATGAGGTTATACTGATGAGGTTTACAAGATTAGACAGTGTCTTAATCCAATCTCTTTTGAGATATAAAAGAGAAAAGCAGGCAGAGACACATGGGAACTTCATACCACCAAGAAAGCAGTGCTGGGAGCAGAGCACGTCCTTTGGACCTGAGGTTCCTGTGCAGAGATGCTCCCAGACCAAGGGAAGGCTGATGCATCACCAGGACCTTCCTCCAGAGCTGACAGAGAAAGAAAGCCTTCTCCTGGAGCTGATGCCCTGAATTTGGACTTGTAGCTTACTGGACTGTGAGAGAATAAACTTCTCTTTGTAAAGCCATCCACTCATGGTATTCCTGTTAAAGCAGCACTAGACAACTAAGACAATAGGTATATCATATATGTATGTGTGTGTGTATATATATGTATATGCACATATGTGCATATAAACATATATTTAGGAGCCCTGGTGGTACAGTGGTTAAGCACTTGGCTGCTAACCAAAAGCCTGACAGTTCAAACCCACCAGTCACTCCATGAGAGAAAGATGTGACAATCTGTCTCCATAAAGATTTAAAGCCTTGGCAATGGGTTTGGTTTGATTTTACATACATTTAACTTTTTTTTCTTTATTTTATATATCTCATGTAAAGTGACAGATAATGAATGTTAGCTAAGAGGTAAAGCAAATTGTCCAAGGTCACATAACTAGATAGATACTCTTACTTCTAACCTTACGCTCTCTCCACTCTACCACACTGCCCTTTAAACAATTCAATTATCAACCTCAAATATGAACAATTAGCTGCATACATTTTATTATAATATAAATATAGGAGGTGTCTACATAAAGTGAAAAATTTCAATAAAAAATAGAATAAGGGAGAATGTTAATATTAAGGAAAGGCAAGTATTTGTTAGGTAGCCAGAAAGATCATTCTACTATTATTATCCATCCTTCTTGGGTCTTTAACTTGTCGTAGCTGTCCAATAGAACTTTCAACGATAATGGGAATGTTCTATCTCTGCACTGTCCAATACAGCAGCCATTTAGCCACTTGTGACTATTAAGCTCTTGAACATGGGTAGTGTGACTAAGGAATAGAATTTTTTATTTTAATTAATTTAAATTTAAATAACTGCATGTAGCTAGTGGTTACCATATTAAACAATGCAGATGTAGAAACTACACAAAAAAATTATTATTCTCTATTCAAAACTGGAGAATCAATAAGTACATAACTGGAAAGAAAGGGAAATTTGGTAAATGCAAGAATCAGCTCTCAATTCAGGATTATTTAAGAAGAAAAATATTAAAACATCAATATGCACTTACATATGCAAAAAAATTTCAGGAGGAGGAAGATATACTTGATTACTTCTAGAACTCCCTCCCATTCTATATATATTAATCACATAATAGATTTACATTAAAAAGGAAATAAATTCCTCAAGCATGGCTCTGAAAATCTATAAATATAATTCTTAGGTTTATCCCTGACCTTCAGAATTCAACTGGTCAATCTGCCTTCAGGAATGTAGGAAATCTACTAATTAAATGAAACTTCACTTTATTCATCGAAAGGAAGATTTCTCAAATTCTAGTATTTACCGTAAATCTAAAAATCAACATACCAAAGCAAACTGTCTAAAGAACAAAATGCATACTAAACAAAGATACCACGTTGAAAGGCCGTATTATAAAGTATACATTATAAGCATATACCTTTAGATGACCAAGATCCAAAAGTAGTAGATTTGATGCAGGACTAAAAATTCCATCTTGTGGAATAATAATATATGATGCCTTCAAATTAATTTTGAGATCAAGAACTTTCTGTGTTTCAATAATATACAGTAGACCTGTAGAAAATTTAAATACTCACAATGAAGAGTTTCCACAAATTATTCAAGAAATAGAGAATCATTAAAAATATGAATTGATAACACAATCTTAAAACAATGCTAAATTAGTATTAATTTTAAAATGACATTAAGTAAAATATTTCCAAAATAAATTTAAAATATTATATTGTTTTAATTTCTATACTCCTCATGAAATACACCTGAATACCAAATTGGAGTGATTCCTCAAAAAAATTATTTTACCCAGAAACTCAATTTGGGTAAAACAGGGGAAATGATACAAACCTAAAATAAAGTGGTATGAAATATTTATTCATAACAACCATATTAGAATCTACATAGATTCGGCCCAACACATAAACTTAACACAGCTCTATCTACCATATTGAATGATACTTGATTTTTATGATATACTCTGAGACAATGAAAACTCCTAGATTATTAAATCATCTTCAGTAAAACAATGTATAAGCCAGAAAAGACAACCAATCAGGGTTCCCTATTCCTTGGGTATTTCATTCAGTTAAGGTTTTATTCCAGGAAATTTAATTCATTCACCTGCATAAGATTTTATACCATTTTTATATTCAAGTTCCTAAATGCAGCATCATCTTTTAAAAATCTGAACAAACTATATATGATCCCATGAGAGGGAAACCCACATTAAAGAGGAAATTCTGTGAGCAGCTACTAAATCAGTTTGAGTAAATACAAAAAGTTTTGATTTATAATAGACAGGAAACTTTCTAAGTATTTGGTTATCAAGGACTACAGTTACACAGAGATCAGTCTGCCAAAAGTTTATACTGCATGGTTTGATGATCTGGCAAGGAGTAATTCCTGAAAAGTTATTTCCCAAATGGTATCCTTTATAGCAGATGTAATGTGAAAAATCACTATGAATCAGAACCGACTCAATGGCAACTAACAACAACAACAATGTGAAAAATAATAATAAAAAAAATACTGGCATGTTACTAGGATTCCATCAACAATTGGTCCTGTTTATCATCATAACGCATGAACAGAATGTTTTCCAGTGTGATGCCACTCATGTTTGCAGACTTCCATTTGACCTTGTCGAGTACCAAAAGTGGAGATAGTCTCAGCAAACATAGAACTTCAGCCTCTCAAGCATCTATTATAATTGTGCTAAGAGACAATATTATTCTCTTGCTCTGAACATTTCTTGAGGAACCAATGTAATGTTGGCTTTCCCTTATTGCATAAGACATTTAATTTCTTTACCTTCAGCTACTATTTTTCTTTTCTCTATTTGTCATTGATTTTAACTTGAATCTTTCTATCTTTGGAAGGAACATTGATTTCAGTGGCAGTGCAAGCCCAGATTGCTAGCAGCAGCAATGTGAGTCTAGCAAGTGCTTCACCTTTGGTCCATTCCTATTTGTATAGAGTAAGGTTACACAAATAAAAAAACTATTGGGCCATCTTGGCCACTAAGCAATACAGCTGCAATCATATCAATCCCAATTTTGCAAGATGGCGTGAAGATATAATCCATCCCAACAGGCCCTCACATATTCTGGTATAAAGGATGAAACGTATAATTACAGTTTCTTGCTTAGGGATCATCCCTGCTTCCAGCAAGTGCAGTTTATAGCCCCGGTCCTGAAACTACTACATCAGGTAGGAAAAAAAAAATTGAGGTGATGTGGGGAAAAATTGTGCAATTGTACCAATATCCTCCCCCTTTCTCCAAATCTACCATGAAAACAGAGGAATCCATCCTAGTGGAGACCCTCCCTTGGTCCCATCATGTTGAGTGTGAGCACATACTCAAAAAGGCATGTAAGCCATCCCTTCATTCCTTTGTCTCCCCCCAATTTTTTATTGAGATACAATTCATGTACCATAAAAATAATGCTTTTAAAATGTTCAATTAACGATTTCTAGTATGTTCACAAAGTTGTGCAACCATCACCACAATCTAATGCTAGAACTTTTTCATCAACCCATTAAGAAACCCTATACCCACCAGAAGAACTGTATGGTGCCCGGCTACCATTACTGAACATTTTGATCAAAGATTCTATAGAAGAATCCTGCTCAAAAAGGGGAAAATGCAAAACAGAATTTAAAATTCTCATTAAATCCAAACTTTCTGGAGCCATAGCGGCTGGATTCACCCTGAAAACTATTACCCTGAGATAATCTTTAAAACTTCAATAAAAATTATCCCCTGAAGTCTTCTTAACACCAAACAATAGTTTAGCTTAACTAGTAAAGAATGCCTGCCTTGAGCATTGTGCTCTTTTAAGATCTATCTATATGGGATCAAACTGACAACAGCAACTGGAAAGATTAGATAGGAAACTTAGGGGACAGTGAGATTATGTTAATGGGGGAGGAAACACTTGGAAAAGAAGGGTAAGAATGGTTGCACAACTCGAATGTAATCAATGTTACTGAATTGTACATGTAGAAATTGTTGAATTGTGTATGTTCTGCTGTGTATATTCTCAACAACAACAAAGTAAAATTATATTAAAAAAAAGAATCAATTGATGATTAAAAAAAAAAAGAAGAAGTTTTGATTTATAAAGTTTAGGAGATCTGATACTCAAACAGAAAGGTCCCTTACGTCATAAAAGACAAATTTTTTTTTTTTTAAGAACTATCATTAGGGCTAGATTTTTTAAGAAGATGAATTATGATGAAAAACTAAAAATAACTGTAACAATCTGGTATGTGAAATTCTGAATAGCTACAATGAAAAAATTCAAACTATGCAGTTTAATGTATACCCTCGCAGTCAAGAGTGTCTTCTTTCGCAAAAGAAATAATTCTGTATTTTATGATTCATATTAATACACTACTATGAAGGATTAAAGTAAAAAGACTTAATGCAGGAAGATTAGTATATTTTAATATAATCTTCAAAGTTAAGGATTTATTATTAAAGAGTACAGGTTTGAATTAAAGAATAAGTCAACAATTTTAAATGTACTTATAATAAATTATCATTATAAAAAGACACTCAGACAAAATGTACATGCAATGTCAGAAAAAGTAAAGCTTTATAACAGATACTAAGTAAAACAGTCAAGTGCCAACAGATAGCTGGCCTGATATATAAAGAAAAAAATAAAATATAATCTGTTTTAAATATACATATTTATAGAATAATAAAAAATAAATAGCCTAAACTCGTGACAGCGCTTTTGTGAAATATTAGAAATCGACACCAAAATTGTGTCATCTTACCCAAGTAAGACGCTAGTAGAGAAAGAGAGAGAAAATCTTGGCATCTCCAATAAGCTATGAGAAACAGATTCAACTGAAATCTCTTAAAATGGGAATTGGTAGTTGGGAAGAGGTAAACAGATCGTCAGATGTTCACAGAACTCTGAAGATCATCCAACAAGCTTGAGACTTAAGAGAGAACTGACTCACAACACAGCAGTCCCGCTCCCCACCTCCATGATCTGGATTCAAACATAGATGGCATTGTTACACTAATGGTTGTTTGCTGGGTCATTCAGGTACAGCATCACAAGAAACAGCTAAAAGGGACAATTTAGCATTCAAGATTCTCCAGGGTCTGCCTGTTAAGTCTTTTTCTACCCTCATTTCCATCTCCACTATAAGGATTCCTCAACCAAAATGATCTCTCTCATGCACTCCTCCCTATACAAATGTAAGCCCTATACACTCTGGAAGTCCCAACTTAAGCCTTACTTTCACTGATGCCTCACTTGACATCAGGACACAGTGCTCTCTCTCAGTTTTGTTTTGTTTTGGGGGGAGTGAGGGGTGTATTGTTTTATTTTGAAAGTAAGTCTATTATGTCTCTCCCCTACTTCCCACTGCACTTAGAACAAATTCCAAACTGCTCAGTACGACCTACAAGGTTTTGCATAATTGACACTGTACCTCTCGAGCATCATCTCATTCCACTCTCACCCTCACTTACTATCTTCCAATCTACCTTTCAGCACTTTACAAATTCACCAAATTCTTCCCCGGTTAGGCCCTTCATACTTGACCACTGCATGGAAAGTTCTTCCTTATATTCTTCAGCTGAGCAGATACTACACAAACATCTGTTCTTAATGTCATTTTTTCAGAGAGACCTTCTCTAGTATTCCACCAAATCTAAATTAGGGCATCCAGTTATTCTCATTTCCTTTATAGCATTTGGGCCTGTTATTGATTTGTTGCCTCTCATAGCTCCAAATTCACCCCTTTGCTCACTCTGTGAAAATGGATCTGAGCCTTTCAAATGTTTTTCATTTGCAAACTGTCACTGTAGTAGATAAAGAGACACTTGCAGGAGGAAAGAGTTTTGCTTCACTTGGCAGGATCCTGCAGCAGTGTGGCCTTCTCCAGAACCAGGCTCATGCACAAGGGCTAGCAGCACCCAACAGTTAGCAACACCCCCAAACCCTCTTGGGCAGTTTCATAGCAAAGTGAGTCCAGTGAGACATCACCCCATGGACAGCTTTCCCCATCACCTCAAAGGGTGGATTTCAGAAACTTCCAGAGAGCAGCTTCTCTGCCACTCAGTGAGCGACAGACATGCCCTCTTCAACAACGTCTGGATCTCAACCCTTGGCAGGGTCTGTTCCTTGGGAACTCTATGTCAGTCCTAGGTTAGAGGCTACTCCTTATATCTACTCTTTCTATGTTCTTTATTCTTTGGAATAGCAAGCCAGTCACTCACTACAGCTAATACTTTTTTACATTAAACTCTACCTGTTCAAATTACTGTGTGGTGTCTCAGAAGAAAACATTCTTTGATGGTTACGAGGGTGGAGAGGGAGAGTGAGGGTTATTTACTAACTAGACAGCAGATAAGAATTATCGTAGGTGTAATGGGAAGTCAGTATAACTCGATTAAACCAAAGCTAAGAAGTTTCCTGAATACAATCAAACACCGTGAGGGACAGAGTAGCAGGTCCCCTCTGGGGACCATGCTTTCAGGGGACATCTAGGTCAACTGGCATAACAAAGCTTATGAAGAAAATGTTCTGCATCCTACTTTGGTGAGAGGCATCTGGGGTCTTAAAAGCTTGTAAGCAGCCATCTAAGATGCATCAATTGGTCCCAACCACCTGGAGTAAAAGAGAATGAAGAACA
>NW_004444043.1:3710998-3719242 GCF_000243295.1 Trichechus manatus latirostris
GGCCCCCAGATTCTCTATCAGCCCAGAACAAAAACAATTTCCGAGGCCAACTCTTCAGACAGGGATTGGACTGGACTGTGGGACATAAAGTGATATTTGTGAGGAGTGTGCCTCTTAGCTCAAGTAGATACAAGAGACTAAATGGGCAGCTTCTGTCCAGAGGTGAGATGGGAAGGCAGAGGGGGTTAGGAGCTGGTTGAATGGATATGGGGAATCAGGGATGGAAAGGAATAGTGTCCTGTCACAGTATGGGGAAAGCAATTAGAGTCACATAACAATGTATGGATAAATTTTTGTATGGGAAAAAATAAAATAAAAAATACTGTGTGGTTTCTCTCTCCTGATTAGACTTCAACAAGGTTTACTGTAATTTTTAAATATATAACTGTTATTGGTTTTATGTCTGAATTACCCATAAGATTAAAAAATACAGCAACAGGCAAGAACTATATCCGATTTGATTGTTGTGATATTTCCCAACACCTAGCATAACCTCAAACATACAGATCGTGTTCTTGATGAATATTTGAATGAAAGAGTAAATGAAACCACTGAAAGAAAATGACTTGACTATGCTCCCACCAGAAAACCCAATACTCCAAAAGAAGGGTTTTAATAAGCTACCACATTTGTCTTCCTGCCAGAGACAATGAAAAACTATGTGTGTGTTTAAAATGAAACCCCTATTTGACAAAAAAAAAGAAAAAAAATTGAAAACATCTGTAGTTCCTAGAAAGAACGAAGAAAATAATACAAGAAAGAAACCAGGCTGTAAACCAAAACACCAAAGCAAACCTGTTGCTGTTGAGTCAATTCCGACTCATTGCGACCCTACAGGACACAGCAGAACTGCCCCATAAGGTTTCCAAGGAACACCTGGTGGATTCGAACTGCCTCCCTTGTGGTTAGCAGCCAAACCCTTAACCATTACGCCACGAGGGTTTCCTAGGCTGTAGAGAAAGAGGCTAACTGTAGCAAAATAAAAGAAGTATGGAAGGAAGGAGGAAAGAAAAAACCTAACCAGATAGAGCTATGTACCAGATATAAGGCACTTCCCAGATAGGTAAATCTTAAATTGCTGGGAAAATATCCAAAATATATTATTAAATTTTAAAAATTAGGCTCAATAAACAATATTATAGTATCATCCCTTTTTTTTAAAATTGTTGTTAGGTGCCGTCAAGTCACTTTCAACTCATAGTGTCCCTATGCACCACAGAATGAAGCATTGTGCTGTCCTGCGCCATCCTCATGATCGTTGTTACGTTTAAGCACACTTGCAGCCACTGTGTCAATCCATCTTGTTGATGGTATCCCTCTTTTTCGCTGACCTTCTACTTTACTTAGCATGATGTCCTTCTCCAGGGACTGGTCCCTCCTGATAGCATGCCTAAAGTATGTGAGACGAAGTCTCACCATCCTTGCTTCTAATGAGCATGCTGGTTGTACTTCTTCCAAGACAGATCTGTTCATTCTTTTGGCAGTCCACAGTATATTCAATACTCTTCACCAACACCATAATTCAAAGGCAACAATTCTTCGGTCTTCCTTATTCACTGCCCAACTTTTGCATGCATATGAGGTGACTGAAAATACCATGGCATGGCTTAGGTGCATCTTAGTCCATAAAGTGACACCTTTGCTTTTTTATAATATTACCATATTTTTATGCAAATAACATGCACCTTCTGTGTTTGTTTGCCGGTCATGCCCTCCCCTCGTGAGGTATTTTCATAGATGCCACTATGCCAGTTTTTTTTTACATGTTGCTGTGAAAAAAGATTAGCATAGTGCACTTGCTAGGATACCTTGCCGGGGGAGGTTGCAGGCCGCAAACAAATGCAGAAGGCATGCGTTATTTGCGTAAGAACACAGCAGTCTCTGTATAGAGGGGAGACCCTGGGTGATGCCAGCAATTAAGCGCTTGGCTACTAACCAAAAATCTGGCAGTTCAGTTCAAATATACCCAGAGGCACCTTGGAAGAAAGCCTTGGCCGTTAAAAACCCTATGGAGCACAGCTCTCTGACATACATGGTATCGCCACGAGTCTGAGTCGACTCAACAAAACTTTTTTTTTTAATGTATATAGAAGAAAACAGAATCAGAAGAACATACTTCAAATTCTTAAAGGCTGTTCCACTAAAAAGTAAAATATTGAAGACTTCCACTTTCTAACATACATTTCTATGACATTTTAACTTTATTTAGTGGATATTTACTATTTTGGTAATTTTTAAAAAGGTAACAAAATTTAGGAAAATAAATCTGACAGTAAAACAATCTCTAAATCTGGATAACTATGGTATGTTTCAAATACCAATGTATTTATATTTAACTATAATTAGTAATGGTCTCTATATATCAAAGGAGGAACCAACCAGAAAAAAGAGGTATGATCATGTGCTTACAGCTTCTGCTGATTATATACCAATATACAAAAATTGAACTAAAAATGGAATGTAAGATTTAAACAAAGAATGAAGTGTTATGGACTGAACTGTGTCCCCCAAAAAGTCCTAACCACTATACCTGTGAATGTGACCTTGTTTGCAGAAATAAGGTCTTTCTTTGAAAATATTATCATTTAACAAGATTCTACCGGAGTAGGGTAGGTCCTAATCCTGTATGACTGGTGTCTTATAAAAGAGGAATATAGTCATAAAGACAGAGTTACACACAGGGGGAAAGCATTACGTGAAGATACACCTACAAGCAACAAAAATAAACTCCAAAGAATGCCAGAAGCCACTAGAAACTAGGAGGGTGGAATGGAGCAATTCCTCTCTCAAAACTCAAGAAAAAATCAATAAGGCTGATACCCTGATTTGAACTTGCAGTCTCTAGAACTGTGAGTGTGATTGTTAAGGTTGTGTGTCAACTTGGCTGGGCCATGATTCTCAGTGGTTTGGCAGTTATGATACAGTCTGGCAGTCGTATAATGATGTGATCATCTCCATGATGAAATCTGATATAATGTGATCACCTCCATGATGGGATCTGCTGTGAGTAGTCAATAAGGAGAAAGAGAGTTTCCTTGGAAGTGTGGCCTGCATCCTATATAGGTGGACTTTCTGGCAAGGCTCGTGGGCTTTTGCTCACTCTGGATCCTGCAGCTGGCTCCTGTTCATCAGACCTCCAGTTCTTGGGATCTGAGCTAGGAGCTTACCTGCCATCTTGCCTGCTGACCTTGGGATTCATCTGTCTTCACAGCCTATCAGCCAGAGCCCTGCTGTCTGACTTGTCAATCTTGGGTTCACCAGGCCCTGTGGTTACATGAATCAGGAGAACCTTCCAGCGTGACCCATGGACTTAGGACATTCCAGCCTCTACAACTGCATGAGCCATTTCCTTAATATAAATTTCTATATATATATATTTATACACTTCACAGGTTTTGCTTCTCTAGAGAATCCAGCCTAATACAGTGAGACAATAAATTTCTGTTCTTACAAGCCATCCAATTGATGGCATTCTCTTACAGCAGCCCTAGCAAACTAAGACATGAGGGACAAATACAATCCACTATAGGTTTCCAGAGTTAAGGCATTCACATTCACAGAAATTCGAAACCTACTCAGATGTGGGGAAAAAAATCAGTAAAAACCAGAGAAGAAAGATATGAATAATTTGAGAAATACTATGCATACCTCCCTGTGAAAAGGGGGAAATGAATAGTTTTCAAGATGCATATTTTAAATAAAATTGAGAAGACAATCTAACAAAAGATACTTCAACTAGTCACGTTTACTTATCAAAACATGATGTGAATTCTTGATTTGCTTGATGTCATGGACTGAACTGTGTCCCCCTAAAAATGTGTGTATCAATTTGGCTAGGCCATGATTCCCAGTGTTGTGTGGCTGTCCTCTATTTTGTAACTATAATTTTATGTTGAAGAGGATTAGGGTGGGATTGTAACATCACTCTTACCCAGGTCACACCCTTATCCAATGTAAAGGGAGTTTCCCTGGGGTGTGGCCTGCACCACCTTTTATCCTTCAAAAGATAAAAGGAAAGGGAAGAAAGCAGAGAGGGGGGACCCTCATACCATCAAGAAAGCATTGCCGGAAGCAGAGCGCGTCCTTTGGACCGGTGTCCCTACACAGAGAAGCTACTAGTCCAGGGGAACACTGATGAGAAGGCCGACAGAGAGAGAAAGCCTTGCCCTGGAGCTAATGCCCTGAATTTGGACTTACAGCCTACTGAACTATGAGAGAATATATTTCTCTTTGTTAAAACCATTCACCCGTGGTATTTCTGTTAGAGCAGCACTAGATGACTAAGACACTTGATTAAAATATTTCTTTTAAGAGAAAGAAAAAACAAAGGAGAATGGTAATTAGTATATCTCATCTTTACCAATAAGGGTACAGTGAATATAATGGAAATGTCAAGAGAAAAGTAACAACTTCATGTCAGATTTTATGATGGTCAAAATGAAACAAATTCTAAGTTCAATTAGAGGTATACTCCACACTTAACAAAAATGGAGTTCTAAAACTAAAATTTTGATGATGTAATTGGAAATTACTCCAATAAGAATTTGAGCCAAGAACTAAAAGGACAGAAGTAGTTAGAGATTATCTCCAATAATCTCAGATTTTAAAGAGACATGCACAAAAGCAAGGTGTGGTATAGTGAATTACTTAATATGGCCCTTCTAGCCACACGTGGTCTTATGACTCTTACAAAATGATTGGGTGGGACTATGCAAATAAGGAGTTTATAGCCCACCAAGGGGACTGGACACCTTGCTACTAATGCAAATAAGGTGCATTGAACCCTTACAGGGGGAAACATGCAAATGAAGTGTATGGCACCCTAACAAGGGGATTGGTCAATTTTCCCATCCTGCTAGGCTTAACGGGAGTCAATCCCAGAAGCAAGAGGGAACCTCACTACCACCAACAAAGAGTGAGGAGTGGACAGCAACCTTTGGACCTAGGCTCTCTGTGCTGAGAATCTAAATCTGTGGAGAGAGAGAGAGCTATTAACACTGGAGATGGTGAGAAGCAGCAGCAAGCATAGCAGAGAAGCAGCAACAAGTGCAGCAGAAAAACAGCAGCAGCAGAACCAGAAGACCGGCACGAGATGGCACAGTGGACTTCCCAGATCACAGAGCAAGGCGGATACAGTGGGCATACCAACCCATGAAGCAAGAGAGCTGAGCATCTTCGGGTAGGAGGCTTGCTGGCAGAGTGGGGTGCCTCAGGCACTTCTTGATGGAGCTAAAGAGCTTTATAACACTTGACTGAGCAGGGCAGAGGCCAGGCCCAAGCAGGGGCTGGGGGCTGAGGGATGAGAGGGGAAGCCTGTCCTGAGAGGGTCGAGAGGAGTCTGTCCTCAGGGGGCTGAGAGGAGACTTGCACAACCCAGAGGAGCTAAGAGAGCTGTTCTTCACTAAAGAAGGGAGACTGCCTACATGCTTCCTGATCCTGATCCTGATTCCGAGTTGTAAGCTATTACTTCCCTAATAAACCCTATAACTGTGAGTATGGTCTGTGAGTTCTGTGTGGCCACTGCAACAAATTATCAAACCCAGCAAAGAAGCAGAGAGTACTGTGGAAGGGATGGCTGGTGTCAGGATTGGTAAAAAGGTTGGAGAGTCAAGATATGTCTGACCTCCACCTCACAGGCATCAAGCCTTGGGCTGATGATAATCCTGATTCTTTCTCCTCCCCCTTTTGAAGTTAGATGAGAAGGTCTGACTCCACCAAACCATTTTTACAGAAGGGCACATTACCAAAGACAAATGAAAAAGTTGCATGGGTCTATAAAAACGTCAGTAAGATTAAATGCTTAGAATATATGGGAGAAAGTTTATTGCTTTAAAGAGAGGCTTTTTGTTATAGTCAGAGCAGAAATGATCATTATTAAGGAAGCAAAGACAGATCTGCTTTCTTTGGGTATATGGTATAATGATTAGAGATGGCACACTGAGCAGAACAACAATGCTCCTGTCTTTTATCTGTTATGGATTGAATTGTGTCTTCCCAAAATATGTATCGGAATCCTAATCCCCTATACTTACGGATGTGATCAGATGTAATGTAATCACCTTCCATAATGCAATTTAATGTATTATGATCAATCTATTGAGGTCACACCAGCGTAGGGTGGATCCTAATCCTAACTACTTCTGAGTTACCAAAAAGCAGCACAGACAAAGAGAGAGATGCATGTACAAATAAGGGAAGACAGATGCCATGTGAGGACTGTCTACAAAACACAGAACCAAGAAACTTCTGGGGCAATCAACAAGGAAGAAATCCACACGGCCAAGACCTTGATTTGGACTTTTAGTCTCCAGAATTGTGAGAAAATAAATTTCTGTTCTTTAAAGCATAACATTTGTAATATTTGTTATAGCAGCACTAGAAAACTAAGACAGTATCCATCTTATCTGTCAAAGAAGATTATACTCATTCTAGAAGAAGTAGGACATAGTAAAAGAATGAAAACTCTAATTGGTGAACATCATTGAACTGGTTAAGATGGCAAATGTTTTGTTATATATATTTTACAACAATGAAATTAAAAAAAAAAAAAAACTCTAACTAGTGAGAGTTTTACTTAAGGGAACACCTGGTCTAGTTAAATTACATCCAGATACCTAAGATAATGATACTATTCAACAGATATTAGTACTTTATAAGAAACTACTAAGAACTACAGAGGTCTTAGAAGACTGAAAATTATACACATAAATTCATGGGCAAGTAGAATGGGAAACACTGATCATGAGAAGAAAGTACGTTTCATAAAAATGAAATATTTGATTATAACTGAATTTCTTCTTTTCTGTTTTTTGTTTGTTTGTTTGTTTTGCTTTGTTCTTGCTATGTATTATGGATTGAATTGTGATCCCCAAGATATATGTTGAAATCCTAACCCCGTACATGTAAACATGACCCTATTTGGACATAGGGGGCTTTATTCTGTTATGTTAATTAGGTCACAACAGAGTAGGGTGGATCCTCAACATAATCACTTTTAAGTTATAATCAGAGCAGAACAGCACTTCCGGTAAAATGGCGCTCTAGGCAGAAGCACCACGCCGTCCCTCCACAGCAAAGATCCGAGAAACTAAGCTGAACAGAGAAAACAACAATCCTGAAACCGTAAAACATCAAATGAAGAGATAAAGAACTCAGCCAAGCACCAAATGGAGGGAGAAAACTGACAGAGAACAGAGAGCAAGGAGAGATTCATGAAGAGGTCCCCTACCAGCTAACACAGCGCGGATCCAGCATCTTGGACTCCTATCGGAGACCAGCAAACGGGGGATACAAGAAAGCAGCTTCACGGAGCTTCCAGCGGGAGACAAAACAACTGGTAATTTGCAATACATGCTTTCACACCCCCCACCCTTCTTCACCCCCATTCGGCCTCCTCTGCTTCCCGCGGCCACAATCTCTTGTCTGGGAAACACCGGCTGCTTGGATTCCACACACACAAATGGGCCGGCTCTCTGAGTGCCATTTGTTGGCTGCTAGTGTTGCTTTTTTTCCTGCTTCTTTTGACTTCTTCCTTACCTCTCACCACCTCCCCCTCCTTTTGCTCAAATACCTGGCTCCGTGCGGCATCTTTGCTTCTTCCTGAGGGACTGTGGAGCTCCGTTTGAGTGTGGAGCTGCTTCCCAGTTTGCGCTGCTGCGCTAGTGGGATCCCGGGGCTTTTGTTTGTTTGTTTTGAATTGTTTGTTTTCTTTTCCTTTTCTTGAGTTGGGAGCCCTTTCTGGCCAGGCGGTGCTGCTTGGCAAGGAGACTACCCTTGCACAGACGTGCAGAGGGATCCCTGAGAGCATTTCTTTTTTTGTTGGGTTTTTTTTTCCCCCTGTTTTTTTTGGGGGGATTTTCTTGTTCTTTTTTTTTAACTTGTTTTGTTTTGTTTTCCCTTTCTGTCTTTCTTCATTACTCAGTTTCTCGTCTCTCTATATCTTCCTTCTCTTTCTGTTCCCTGAATACCTCGTGTTGTATACCTCTACGCCTTCTAGCCAGGCTGTACTGCAACACCTCAGAGCGACTTCCCCAAACCTCATAGCTGCACTGGTGGTATCCCGGGGAACTTTGTGGTTCTTTAACCTTTCTGATTTTTATTTATTAATTCTTTTCTTTTCTTTTCTTTTCTTCCACTTCCCCTTTTCGTTTTTCTCCATTTCATAGTCTCTCATCTCTCCACTCCAACGGCAAGCTCCCCTAGCATTCTTTTTTGTTTGTGTGTATGTTTTTGGCTCCTGTTCCT
>NW_004444043.1:3725898-3736365 GCF_000243295.1 Trichechus manatus latirostris
TTGTTCTGTAAGCCTTCACCCTGAAGTACAATTTAAAAAAAAAAAAAAAAGAGCAGAATAGACACAGAGACACATAGGGGAAAGACTGACGCCAAATAGGGCTACCAACAGCAAAGAACCTTCCACTAGAGGCACACGCTAATTTCAAACCTTTAGCCTCTTGAACTGTGAGGAAATAAATTTCTGTTCTTTAAAGCCACTCACTTGTGGTATTTCTATTACAGCATCACTAGGTAACTAAGACAGTATGCTTACTAAACAGATAACTGATAAATTAGGGAGCTATTACAAACATTAAAAAAAAAAATCCCTGCTGCCATCAAGTTGATGCTGACTCATAGTGACCCTATAGGACACAGTAGAACTGCCCCATAGGGTTTCCAACAAGCAGCTAGTGGATTCAAACGGCCAACCTTTTGGTTAGCAGCCAAAGCTCTTAACCACTGCGCCACCAGGGCTCCATCACAGACATAGTGTACCAATATTTCAGTAGTATAGTTTCCCTTTACATTCTTGAGTCAAAATTTGGGAAAATGAGCTAAATGAGGCAGTATTAACCAGAGACCCATGAATGGAACTGAGAGAAGGATTCACGAACTTGGATAGGAAAAAAAACTACATCTTCATTTTCATTAACTGTGGCTGAAATTTAGCATTTCCTTCAGTTATACATGTAGGCAACAAACCACTATAGATTGTAAGTACATATTACTTTGTCACCTATAGAAATTACGTATCATTTCATTTCATAACATAGTTGTTAAATGTATCTGGACATATTCACCACTGACATTTATCACTGCTACAAATTTATGGTAGTTTTCTGACCTGCCCGTAATTCTTGTTATTTAATCTAGAAATAAAGAAGAGCAGATACATTACTATTATCACAAATTGCAGTTTTTTAAATATTTTAAAACTATGTTTTAACATAATTTATTTGTTTTATAATTGTATGTAGTTTATTTTATATACTTAAAATAATTATTTCGAGAAGGGAGCCCTGGGCTTTGCCAGACTGTCCAGGATGCCCATGGCACCAAAAAAGTTATAAAAACCCCTGGGCAATTAAGTGAATCCATTATCAGTTGAGTACTGAATGAGGTTACCCAAAAAATGATACCTATTTATCCAAGGCCTCAAGATAAGATTAAACACACAACAAAAGATGGAAAAATACACCAATCTAGCTAGATTAATTTTAGCAGAACAAATATACAGTGATGAACTTAGACTAAAACATTTAGTTAGATTTCCAAATCCTGGCAGTATGTATGAATACATATCCAGAACTACCCTTTTTCTAAAAGAAACTCAAGTGGTGGAGAAAAAACAAAAACAAACAGCAACAGCAACAAAAAAGTACTGAAAAACACTGAGAATAGGTAAGACAGTTAAGGATTTATCAAACAAAGAATCAAATTGAAGGTATAAACTAACAGATTTAGGTGGGACCCAGAAAATTTTTATCCTGAAAACATTTGTTGAACCTGGTAAACTTGAGAATTACTTTTCATAGCCTTAGAGCCCTGGGAACAGATGACAAAGAGGTGGAGTTTAACAGGAATTCTCCTCATAAATCCAGGATCTCAATGGATGGATACTCAAAGGAAAGGTGATCCAGAAGTTAAAACTTTCTGTCTCAAAACCCCACCCATATATAGGGGAATACAGGAAAAGGTATCCTAGCTTTGATAAAAATTAGGAGGAGATATTATCCTTGCAAATTGTAACCATAATATTGTCCTCAAATGGAATTTTAGTCCAGTATTTCTTGGATGTCCAGAATACCTCTATCAATCAATTTACTTAAAGCAGCCTAAAAACATGCCCATGGTACCTGGCAGAAGAAAATAAAATTCTTCCCTGAATGAAAGTCCATTTATCCCAGGTTTCAAATAGTTTCCCCAGATAATTTTTCAGGAAAAATCAGCATCTCACAATACAAAATCACAAAGCATTAAAAGAAACAGATCACTATAAGTAAGATCCAGCAGAAACAAATAAAATTAGAAAAAATTAAAGCATTACTAAAAATGAAAGCGATCAACTTCATGTAGATAAATTTTATTCTGCATGTAAATATTCTCAAAATTTATAAAGAAAAAAATGACTAATATATAAGAAGTATGCAAATTTACTTTTATAATAAGGCATTTTTCAGTATTTCTCTAAATAATTGTTAGAGCAAGATGACAAAGGAGAAAAATAATCCATTGAGGATACCAAAGATTCCAAGTACACGATTAACAAATGTGGCCTAACAGATATGTATGCTGTGGTTGTTGTTAGGTACATGCCATCAAGTTGGTTCCAACTCATAGTGACCCTAGGTACAACAGAACAAAACACTGCCCGGTCCTGTGCCATTCTACAATCATTGTTTTGCTTGACCCCATCACTGCAGCTACTGTCAATCCATCTCACTGAGGGTCTTCCTCTCTTTTATTGACCCTCTACTTTACCAAGCATGATGTCCTCCTCTAGGGACTGGTCTCTCTTGATAGCACGTCCAAAATATATGAAATGAAGTCTCACCATCCTCGCTTCTAAGGAGCGTTCTGGTTGTACTTCTTCTTCCAAGACAGATTTGTTTGCTCTTTTGGCAGTCCATGGTATATTCAACATTCTATGCCAGCACGATAACTCAAAGGTGTCAATTCTTCTTTGGTCTTCCTTATTCATTGTCCAGCTTTTACATGCATATGAGGCAACTGAAAATACCACGGCTTGGGTCAGGCGTACCTTAGTCCTCAAAGTGATTATTTTGCTTTTTAACACTTTAAAGAGGTCTTTTGCAGCAGATCTGCCCAATGCATTGCTTGATTTCTTGACTGTTGCTTCCACGGGCATTGATTTGTGGATCCAGGTAAAATTAAGTCCTTGACAACTTCAATCTTTCCTCTGTTTGTCATGATATGCTTATTGATCCATTTGTGAGGATTTTTGTTTTCTTTATATCGTGGTGTAATCCATATTGAAGGCTGCAGTCTTTGATCTTCATCAGTAAGTGCTTCAAGTCCTCTTCACTTTCAGCAAGCAAGGTTGTATCATCTGCATATCACAGGTTGTTAATGAGTCTTTCTCCAATCCTGATGCCCTGTTCTTCTTCACATAGTCCATCTTTTCAGATTATTTGCTCAGCATACAGATTGAATAAATATGGTGAAAGGATCCAACCCTAACACACCTTTCCTGATTTTAAACCACGCAGTATCCCTTGTTATGTTCGAACAACTGTCTCTTGGTCTAAGTACAAGTTCCACATGAGCACAATTAAATGTTCTGAAATTCCCATTCTTTGCAATGTTATCTATAACTTGCTACGATCCACACAGCAGAATGCCTCTGCAGAGTCAATAAAACACAGGTAAAAATCTTTCTGGTATTCTCTGCTTTCAGCCAAGATTCATATAACATCAGCAATGATACCCCTCATTCCACATCCTCTTCTGAATCCAGTTTGAACTTGTGGCAGTCCCCTGTTGATGTACTGCTGTAACCGCTTTTGAATTATCTTCGGCAAAATTTTACTTGCTTGTGATATCAATATGTATAGATATGAAAAATAATGCTTTTCAAGCATTTATGGAACATTTTTAAAAAATTTACCATATATTGAGCCAGAAAGCCAATCTCAACAAATTTTAAAGCACTAAAATCATACAGGCTATCTCTATAGTATTCTATTTATTAAAAACAATCGAATCTGTAATTTAAAATCTTCCTACAAAGAAAATTGCAGACTAAAATGATTTTACTCTTAAATTCTGCCAAACATTTAAGAAGGAGATAACATTCAATCTTACACAAACTCTTCCAGAGACTAAAACAAGAGGGAACTTTTATTTTCTGAGGCCAATACATCAAAATTTGAAACTCAGGACAAGAATGGAAAATGACAGGTCAATTTCTATCATGAACAGAGGTTCAAAAATTCAAAGCAAAATTTTTGCAATTAACTAAAATGTAATTACTAGATATGAACTTTCTAAGTGTAAAATAAGATTACTGTGTTATATACATTTGTCTTTAAAGATTAAAGTACCAAATTAGTTTACATTAAACTGTACTCAGTGTAGAAACATAATAACGTTAAGGTTAACTTTATTAAAATCGCTTTAATAAAAATAAAAGTTTAGTACAGGGTACAGTACTTTATTCACCACTGTTAATACTGGCATTTACCTGTTGCTGTCTTATCACGAAATTCTTCAAGTTTTGTCAAAGTTGCTGAAGTCAGCTGTGTCAGGTGTACATCTTTCGGAGGCCTGAAGAATTCCACTATACTATTCACTGTTCTCTGTTAAAATAAGCATGATTAACGTGAAGCACAAACTCAAAGCAAATTGAAATTTTAAAACTTGGTAATTAAAAAATGCTTACTGCATCATATATCATTTCTAAAGGTTCAGCTTCTATGATACACCTTTGAGCAACAGTTTCATCTAATGGATTTATCTCAAATATAATTTGGAAGAGAGAGGTAGCATCATCCAATGAAGACAGAAGACGAGGTTTTGTTAAATCATCTGGTAAGCCAGTAACATGAAATGAGTCTATTTTGGTTTCAAATCTGCATGAAAAAGGATAGCACAAAAATCAGCAAGCAATACAATTTTAAAACATTTTTCAAATGGACAATGACAAAATAAAAATAAATTGTAAACAATTTCACTTTGCATTTCCTGTTACTCCATTCCATTTACATCAAAGAAATTTAACAACTATTCCTTCTAAAGTGATATAGACTAATTCACAAAGACCCCTATTTGTATGATGATCTCTAGGTGAAAAAAGATATGACAAGTTAATGTTGGACGTGTTTACTGAGCAATAACTTTCTTCCATCCCCAACCCCAGCACCACGTTACAAAAGGTCTATACGAGGTGGGTGAAGCCAAGAAGCAGGGGGCTTCTTTTTCCCTCAGCAATAAGTCTAGGGCTACAGTTTCACCAAAAGAAGAGTAGGCATCCTGCATTTCTCATCTCTCCCATCTCAGCTACGTGTTAAAATCTAAAATAAAAACAACAGTAAATTCCTGCAAGGCTTAATCACTGTAAGGTTGGAAAGTCGCTCATACCTAAAATATGTTTATAAGCAGTCCCTATCTGTGAACAGAAATAAAGAAAAAACAAGCACCAGGGCAGGAATTCTAGAATGGTTGCTTGAGTAGTTCAGGCACCCTCTCTCCAGCAAAATTATCAGTGAAACAACTGGTGAAAAATCTAAGTCTCTGGAACTTGACCTAACAGTACACAGCAAACATTTATTAAAGAAAGTTTACAAAATATTGATAAGAACAGGGAGAGTTTGTGGCAACTGAGCAACAACTTTCTTCCATTCCCACCCCCAGCACACGTTACAAAAGGTCTATACAAGGTGGGCGCAGCCAAGGAGAGGAGGACTTCCTCTTCCCTCAGCAATAAGACCAGGGCTACAGTTTCACCCGAAGAAGGGCAGGCATCCTGCATTTCTCATCTCTCCCATCCCAGCTACGTGTTACAGAAGCTCTAGTCCAGGCAAGCGCAGCCAAGTAAACTGAGGTTTCCTTTCTCCACCCAGCTCCCACGCAGAGTGAGGGCTTTGATGCAGGTGCAAAGGCTGAGAATACTAAGGCCTCTATTTTGCCTTCACCAGTTTGCTTGTAAGGCAGACATTCCATGCCAGAAAAGGCAAGCACCCTCCAGTGTCTGCCTGTGTAGTAAGGCTGTCAATCTGAGATAAGTCAGCTGCTATATCACTTACAGACTGCAGTGGGGCTGAGGTTCTACCCAAGAGTAGAAACAGGCTGAAAGAACTAGCAGCTCTGCCTGAGAGAACTGACATCATTTAGAACAGAGCATGAAGAAGTTCATGGGTAAGAACACTGTCCAAAACAATGGAGATCTTGGCGGCTTGCAACTGGTCAGAATCAACTCTACGTTAACGGGTTTGGTTTTGGTTTTTTGGTATGGCTCCATAAGGAGCCCTGGTGGTGCAGTGGTTGAGTACTTAGCTGCTAACTGAAAGGTCAGTGGTTCAAACCCACCAACCACTCCATGGGAGAAAGATGTGGCAGTCTGCTTCTATAAAGATTTACAGCCTTGGAAACCCTATAAAAAAAAAAAAACCCAAACCGACTGCTGTCAAGTCTATTCCACATAGGGTGGTTCTACTTTGTCCTATAGGGTCATTATGAGTCAGAATTGACTGAATGGCAACGGGTTAACAGGTTAGTAGCCCCTTGAAACTAGATGCAAAAAGTGAAGGCAGACCAACCAGATGTTGAACAGAGAGGACTGGGGAAAGAGACATCCAAGTAGAGCCCTACCACGATCTCATTCATCCTACAGGTAGGAAAGCCTGTGGGATGCACTAAGCTCCATAAATTAAAAAAGAAATTAGAGTTGCACTAGGCGCTGACTGGAAAGTAGTTCCCAAGACACAAACAGATCCATACACAAAAGGCAGAAACTATACTGGCTCAAGCACAATCTTTTATCAATTTCTGAACAATAAGTTACTCTAAACCAGAGGTGATTCATAGGAAGCAGGATTAAAATAAATTCACACTTATCTAGAAGACTGTAAGCATACGTAGAGCTATGCCCTCTCATGAGCAAATGCAGAGGAAACAACTGAGCTCCTAGTCCCTGGATGAACACTAGGCAAAATCACAATCTCCTTGAAATATAAAAGCAATCTCCAAACCACATACAGATCTAATATAGTAGGTGTGATAATCAGGGGCTTAAGCACAACCTCTCACCAGTAAGTGAATTATGCTGACACAGGGAGAACCTCTAGAAAGGCAGGTTAAAAGATAAATACAGGTAGTCCCCAACTTACGCCGTATTTGAGTTGCAATGAACCGCACTTATGACCACCTGTTTTGTTTTTTTTTGTACCTCTTATTGTTAACTACATACAATGTTGCAGCACGTAATTTGCTGATGTTATCGTTCTCATGCCAACCCTCAAATCAAACAAAGACTGGATTTATAAAGATATTGATAATAAAAGGCAATAACAATGAAAATGAAGAACAAAAATGAGGTATTCGACTTACATCAGAACTGGGATGGAACCCGTCATAAGTCAGGGGTTACCTGTACAAGGAAAAAATTTGGACAGGGACTATCACAGGCTACATACTACAAGGGAAATAGACTTCAAAGAATTAGTACAGCCAAGTCACTGAAATAAACAAATGGCCAAAACAAACAAACAAGTCTCAGGGTGGGCTGATGGGAATAAGTACACAAAATTGCTATAATATGTTATCAAAAATGCTCTGTTTTAAACACAAAATTATAGGACATGCAAAGAACAGGAAAGTGTGAACCATACACAGGGGGAAAAGTAGGTAATAGAGACTGTCTCTGAGGGAGCACAGATGTGGGACCGAGCAGACAAAGACTTCAAAGACCTATTATAAATACTTTAAAAAACTAAAGGAAATCATATTTAAAGAATGGAATAAAGGTATAATAACAATGATGCATCAAGTAGAGAATATCAGTAAAGTGATAAAAATTATTTAAAAAATAGAAATTCTAAAACTGAAAAGGACAATAAATGAAAAGTAAAATTTACCCAACACACTTGAAGACAGATCAATACAGGTTATGTAAGGAGGAGAAGCCAACATGGTGCACTAGACAGATGCACCATGCCATCTCTCTGCAGCAAAGATCTGAAAAACTAAGCAAAACAGCTACAAACGTCAATCCTGGAACCCTAAGCATCAAATGAAGGGATAAAGAACTAGATCAAATACCGAATGGAAGAAGAAACTGATGGAAACCAGAGAACAAGGAGAGATACTAAGTGGAGATCCCCCGCCAACTAACATGGCACAGCATCATCACCTTGGAACACAGACAACAATGATCCTGGACAGTGAGTAAGTAAAGGCAACTTCACTGAGCTTCCAACAGGAGAAAGAGGACCCAGTAATGAGAGTAACACACTTTTCCATCCCTCACCCTTATGGTAAGTAGCAGCAGGAACTCCTCCAGCCCAGGAGATCTCACTGCCGGGGTCCACAATATGAGCCCCACCCCTAGCTTGCCCCACCCCTGGCCCACCCATCCCCTCCCATTGCACCGCTTTTTTCCCCCCTCTCTTCTTTTTCTTTCTCCCTCTCACCTAGCCCCATGCGCCAACTCCCTCCCTTCTCACCGATCCCCATCCTCACCACCATGGCTAGAGAGCCACCAGCCCACCATTATCCTGAATCTGCCCTGTACCAATCCAATGGCTCCTGCCCTGCAACTTTGTTTTTTTTCCTCTTCTGTCTTTTCTTTCTCCCACCCATCTACCCCCTACATCACCTCCCCCTTCCTTCCCACTGGTCACCAGGTCCACCGTGCCCCCACTCACCAGCCCCCATGATGCCACTGTTTTTTTTTTATATAATTATTGTATTTTTTTTTTCTTCTCTCATTCTTCCTTTTCTTTCTCCCTCTCACCTAGCCCCATACGCCACCTCCAGACCCCTCCCAACAGCCGCCGCCAAGCCACTGAGGCTACAGAGCCACTGGCCTGCCACCTCCCTGGGTCTGCTCAACCCCACCTGCCAACTCCCACCATGCCGCCATATTTTTTCTTTCTTTCTCCCTCCCATCTAGTCCCATACATCACCTCCCCTCCCTTCCCAGCAGCCCACAGGTCCACCCAACCCCTAGTCACCAGTCCCACCACGCCTCTATTTTATTTTTGATTTTCTTTTTTCTCTTTCTTCCTGTGCTTTCTCTCTTCTACCTAGCCCTGTATGACACCCCAGCACCTTCCCACCGGGCCCTACAATGCCGCCACAGCTAGAGAGAAACTGGCCCACCGGCCCACCACCGCACCAGGTCCACATCATCCCCACCCACCAACCCCCATCGTGCAGCCATTTTTTTCCCTTTTTCTTCTTTCTTTTCTTTCTCCCTCCTACCTAGCCCCATACGTCACCTCCCTTCCCTTCCCACCAGCCCAAGTCCACCCCACCCACACTCGCTATCCTCTACCATGCCATCATTTTGTTTTTCTTTTTTTTTTTAATTTCTTCCTTTTCTTTCTCCCTTCCACCCAGCCCACTATGAGACATCGCTCCCTTTCCTATAAGTCCCCACCCGCTGCTGCCCCAGATCTGACCAAACCCTACAAGCAGGCACCCGCCACACTGCCATTTTTTTCCTTTCTAACTTTTCTTTCTCCTCCCCACCTAGTCCCATATCTCACTTCCTCTCTGTTCCCACTGGCCCCAGGATCCACCACACCCCCACCCACCGGCCATTTACTTTTTTCTGTTTTTTTCTTTTCATTCTCCCTCCCACCTAGCCCTGTATGCCACCTCCCTCCCCCTTCCCACTAACTCTGGATCTGCCCCACCCCCACCGGCCAGCTACCACAGCACTGCCCCCTTTTTTTTCTTTCTCTCGTTCTTCTTTCTCCCTCCCACCTAGCCCCGTATGCCACCTCCCCCCTTCCCACCAGCCCCCATCGCACAGCCATGGATAGAATGTCCCTGGCACTCAGGCCTACCACTGCACCAGGCCCACAATGCCCCTCCCCTCGGGCCACTTGACCAGCAGCTGAATGGTGTGAAACAAGCTCGTACCACTCCCCGAATGACACCCCTGCCAACCTGGCAAGGGACTACAAACACTCCCAAAATGCTGAACCAGCATCAGGAGGCAAACAGCACCCACCCAGTCCATCCTCAGCCACCTCAACAAACCAGTGTACAGGGAACAGGGCTCCCCCTGCCTGCTGCTGCCCCACACACCCAGGCAAGGTAGTGAGAGATACCATGCCCACAGACAGGCAAGCAGCAAAGCATGCCCAGCCTTCCCACCCTGACGTATCAAAACAAAACAAAGAAGGGATTACATAGACCAATGGAACAGAATTGAGAATCCAGACATAAATTCATCCACCTATGAGCAGCTGATATTTGACAAAGGCCCAAAGTCTGTTAATTGGGGAAAAGTCAGTCTCTGTAACAAATGGTGCTGGCGTAACTGGATATCCATCTGCAAAAAACTGAAACAAGACCCGTACCTCACACATAGACAAAAACTAACTCAAACTGGATCAAAGACCTAAATATAAAATCTAAAACAATAAAGATCATGGAAGAAAAAATAGGGACAACACTAGGAGCCCTAATACATGGCATAAACAGAATACAAACCATAAGTAACAATGCACAAACACCAAAAGAGAAACTAGATAACTGGGAGCTCTTGAAAATCAAACACTTATGCTAATCAAAAGACTTCACCAAAAGAGTCAAAAGACAACCTATAGACTCGGAAAATAAAATTTGGCTATGACAAATCCGCTCAGCATCTTATCTCTAAAATCTACAAGATACTGCAAAACCTCAACAACAAAAAAACAAATAATCCACATAAAAAATGGGCAAAGGATATGAACAGGCACTTCACCAAAGAAGACATTCAGGCAGCTAACAGACACATGAAGAAATG
>NW_004444043.1:3746756-3773258 GCF_000243295.1 Trichechus manatus latirostris
TGTTAACCAATGTCATAAAACAGCATGTGTGTTACTGTTACATGAGAAACTATCTGTTCTGTAAGCCTTCACCTGAAGTACAATAAAATATTAAAAAAAAAAAAAAACAAAACTACAATGACATACCATCTCACCCCAACAAGGCTAGCATTAACCCCAAAATCACAAAATAATAAATGCTGGAGAGGTTGTGAAGAGACTGGAACACTTATACACTGCTGGTGGGAATGTAAAATGGTACAACCACTTTGGAAAGCAATTTGGCGCTTCCTTGAAAAGCTAGAAATAGAAGTACCATACGATCCAGCAATCCCACTCCTTGGAATAAATCCTAGAGAAATAAGAGCCATCACACGAATAGATACATGCACACCCATGTTCACTGCAGCACTGTTCACGATAGCAAAAAGATGGAAACAACCTAGGTGCCCATCAATGGACTAATGGATAAACAAATTATGGTATATTCACACAATGGAATACTACACAACGATAAAGAACAACGATGAATCCGTGAAACATTTTATAACATGGAGGAATCTGGAGGACATTATGCTGAGTGAATTTAGTTAGTCACAGAAGGACAAATATTGTATAAGACTACTATTATAAGAATTCAAGAAAAGGTTTAAACACAGAAGAAAGCATTCCTTGATGGTTACGAGGGTGGGGAGGGAGGGTGACGGTTATTCACTAACTAGATAGTAGACAAGAATCATCTTAGGTGAAGGGAAGGACAGCACACACTACAGGGGAAGTCAGCACAACTGGACTAAACCAAAGCTAAGAAGTTTCCTGAAACAATCAAACACTTCGAGGGACAGAGTAGCAGGGGCAGGTGTCTGGGGACCATGCTTTCAGGGGACATCGAGGTCAACTGGCATAACAAAGTTTACTAAGAAAATGTTCTGCATGCTACCGAAGACACAAGGAAAGTATTAGCTCAAGAGACAGAAAGGGCTATATATATAATCCAGAGACTGCATCATCCTGAGACCAGACGAACTAGATGGTGCCTGGCTACCAACAATGACCGCCCTGACAGGGAACACAACAAAGAGTCCCAGATGGAGCAGGAGAAAGGTGGGGTGCAGAGCTCAAAATCTAGTAAAAGGACCAGACTTAATGGTCTGACTGAGACTGGAGGAACCCCAGAAAGCATGGCCCCCGGACTCTCTGTCAACCCAGAACTAAAACCATTCCCAAGGCCAACTCTTCAGACAAAGATTAGACTGGACTATGGGACATGAAATGATACTCGTGAAGAGTCTGCTTCTTAGCTCAAGTAGATACATGAGACTAAATGGACAGCCTTTGTCTTCAGGTGAGATGAAAAGGCAGAGAGGGTCAGGAGCTGGCTGAATGGACACAGGAAATCAGGAGTGGAAAGGAGGAGTGTGCTGTCACAGCATAGGGAGAGCAATTACGGTCACATAACAATGTATGTATAAATTTTTGTATGACAGACTAAGTTGAATAGTAAACTTTCACTTAAACTACAACAATTAAAAAAATGGGAGGAGGGAATGAAGCTATATAGGAGTAAAGTTTGTATATCTTATGGGAATTAAGTTAGTATAAATAGAAAATTGATTCTAAAAAGTTAGATATAAGCCCTAGAGTAACCTCTAAGAAAATAATTTGAAAAAATATTATTAAAAATCAGGAAAAGACTTAAATGGTATACTAAAAAACATCTACTTAATACAAAAGAATGTAGTAAAGGAAGACAGAAGAATAAAATAGTCATGACACATATAGAAAACAAAAAGCAAAATGTCATACACAAATCCAACCATATCAATACTAACATTACAGGCAGAATGGGCCACATAAACCAGATACTTCATCAGCCTGAGACCAGAAGAACTACACGGTGCCTGGCTACCACCAATGAATGTCCTGACAGGGAACATAACAGAGGGTCCCTGATGGAGCAGTAGAAGGATGCGGTGCAGAACTCAAATTCTAGTAAGAAGACCAGACTTAATGGTCTGACTGAGACTGGAGGTGCCCTCGAAAGCGTGGCCCCTGGACTCTCTATCAGCCTAGAATTAAAACAATTTCCGAAGCCAACTCTTCAGACAGGGATTGGACTGGACTGTGGGACATAAAGTGATACTCGTGAAAAGTGTGCCTCTGAGTCAAGTAGATACAAGAGACCAAAGGGGCAGCTTCTGTCCAGAGGTGAGATGGGAAGGCAGAGAGAGTTAGGAGCGGGTTGAATGGTCTTCGGGAATCAGGGGCGCAAAGGAGGAGTGTGCTGTCACAGAATGGGGTGAGCAATTAGGGTCTCATAACAATGTATGCAAAAAAATTTTTTTTTTGTATGGGAGGTCACAGAAAACACTGGAGTAGGAAGCTCAAAGAATTGGTTCCTATACTGAAACAAATATTACCCTGGCAAAAATTTACAAAATCAACTTTTTCAAAACTCTGAATCCAATAAAAAACTTGGGAGTGATTAATGACCAGGGAAGTGATTAATAAAGAATAGGATGGCTGAATTTTGGTAAGAAAGCATTGTGGTGCTTTTGCTTACATGCCTAACATCCTCATTCCCCAGCACATCAATAGCCCTGGGGATGGTGGCCCATTTTCCTGGTGCAGCTTGCTACTGCCAGGGGGCTAATAAGGACCTTCTTCCAAAAATACTATGATTATGTGTTTACGCACAGAAAAAAAATTATTTGATGGTTACGAGGGTGGGGAGGGAGGAGGAGGGGAAATCTCTAACTAGATAGTAGACAAGTGTTAACGTCAGCAAACGGAAAGACAACACACAACATAGGGGAAGTCAGCACAACTGGACCAAAGCAAAAACACAGAAGTTTCCTAGACACATCCAAACACTTTGAGGGACTAAGTAGCTGGGGATGTGGACTGGGAACCATAGTCTCGGGGGACATCTAGGTCAACTGGCACGACATAGTTCGTAAAGAAAATGTTCTACGTCCTACTTTGAGGGGTAGCGTCTGGGGTCTTAAAAGCTTGCAAGCAGCCACCTAAGACACATCTATTGATAACCATCCAATCTGGAGCAAAGAAGAAGAAGAAAACAAAAGACACAAGGGAAATATTAGCCCAAAGGACTAAAGGACCACATGAGCCAGAGACTCCACCAGCCTGAGCCCAAAAGAACTAGATGGTGTCCGGCTACCACCACCAACAGCTCTGACAGGGATCACAATAGAGAGTCCCAGACAGAATGGCAGAAAAATACAGAACAGAATTCAGGTTTGCAAAAAAGACCAGACGTAGACTGCTCTGACAGAGATTGAAGGTACCCCCAAGACTATGGCCCCCAGACACTCTGCTAACCCAGAAATGAAAGCATTCCCGAAGCCCACTTTTCAGACAAAGATTAGACAAGCCTATAAAACAAAAAATAACACACGAGGAATGTGCTTCTTAGTTCAATCAAATATACGATACCAAATGGGCAACTCCTGTCCAAAAGCAAGACAAGAAGGCAGGAAGGGACAAGAACTGGATGAATGGACACAAGGAACCAGAGTGGAAAGGGGGTGCATGCTGGCACATTATGGGGATTGTAGCCAATGTCACAGATCAGTATGTGTATAAAATATTGAATTTGAGCTGTAAACTTTCACCTAAAGCACATTAAAAAAAAAAAAAGAATCAAGGTCACTTCAGTGTCTGCCACTGATTGCTGAAGAGCTTGGCAAAAATTATTTTGAACCACATTATCACCCCTACAGAATCCGACAGGCAAGAGAATGGGATTGAGACTCAATACCTGTGAAAACAAAGCCTTCCTTATCCACTGTCTACATCTGAGCAGTCCCTTGCTCCAGAAAACATAGTTAATAGTTCAACTCAAACATTTTCTGTAGCTGAGAAATGAAGACCTTTAATTAAGATGCGAGTGTTCTGATGAAATCTTTGTTCACATGAATGAGAATGGGGTTTGGAAGACCTAGACTAAACATGTGTGCCCTGTTGGGCAACTGCATTCTACTCCCTTACCCAAAGATGGCTCACAGACACCCAGTGATCCTGTGACTATAGCTTTCTGACACAAAAGGGCAGTGGAAGGAGTGAGAGATGCAAGAGAACTCCAACATCGAAGGTGGTTCTCTAAGGTGCAGTTGGAAAAGCTTACACCTGAGGCAAACAGGTAGGTGTGGGTTCCAGTTCCTTCTTTGATTGATTCTCTCTTGTCCTGGGTTTCCACATCTATCATCCCAAACCCAAATGCCTACAGGGGCTAGTCAGAGAAGCTGGGTGTTTGCATATTAAACATATTGGAAGATTACTCACTTCTATCAAGAAATATGTGGTTCCCCAATCTCGTTTTCCCACTCTGGTAGGAAAACATGGGTGGTCTTATGGACTAGTTGTGTTCCCCAAAAGAGATATGCTGAAGTCCTAACCCCTGCTACCTATGAACGTGACCTTGTTTGGAAATAGGGTATTCAAAGATACTACCAGTTTAGTTAACATGACATTATATTGGACTACAGTAGGTCTTAATCCAATAGGAGTGGTGTCCTTTTAAAAAGAGGAGAAGAGACACAGAGAGAGACACACACAGAAGGATGCCATGTAAAGATGCATCTACACACCAAAGAACCCCAAGGATCACCACTGTCAGTAGAAGCTAGAAGGGAGGCATAAAATAGACTCTCTCACAGCTTCCAGAAGGAATCAACATGGTTGACACCCTGATTTTTTAATCCTAGCCTCCAGAACTATAAGACAATAAGTTTCTGTTCTTACTAATAAAAAAAGAAAAAGAAAATGCAAATCAAAACCACAATGAGATATCACTTCACACACATGATGATGGCTATAATCAAAAAGACATAAGAACAAATGTTGTCCAGGATGTAGACAAATTGGAACCCTCACACACTGCTGGTGGGAATGTAAAATGATGCAGCCGCTTGGGAAAACAATGTGGCAATTTCTCAAAAAGTTAAACAATTACCATATGACCCAGGAATTCTACTCCTAGATATAAACCCAAGAGAAATGGAAGCATTTGCCCACACAAAATCTAGTACACAAATATTCATAACAACCCAAAACTGCAAAGAACCAAATGTCCATCAATGTATGAATGGATAAAACAAAATGTGGTATATCCATACAAGGGAATATTATTTGGCAATAAAGAGAAATGAAGTACGGATACATGCTACAATATGGATGAACTTTGAAAACATTATGCCCGTTGAAGTAAGCCAGAGGCAGAAGGTCACATGTTGTATGATTCCATTCACATGAATTATCCAGAGCAGGCAAAATCCATAGAGATAGAAGGTAAATAAGTGGTTGTCACAAAGAGAGGGTAACGTGAATGACTATGAGTGGGTATGGGGTTGACTTTTGGAGTGCTGAAATTTTCTGGAATCAGACAGCAGTGCTGGTTGCAAAATCTGAAGAATACACTAAAAGCCAATGTATCACACCTTATTTGAAATGACTGAATTTTACGGTATGTAAATTATATCTCAATAATGCTGTTTAGAAAATAAACATAAAATAAAAACATTCCTAGATAAACTGAATTGTTTTTTTATTTGATATGTGTGTGGTGTGATTATAATTTTTATATTATTTAGTGTCCTTCTATATTTCCTCAGCATGCAATTTTCTATTAAACATATTTTAGTAATTCCAAAAATACATGTATGTTTTGAATAAAAAACAAGCAAAGTTCCTTAAATTACAAAAGGATACTCTTAAATCATAGTACCCTTTTTTTTGTTGTTGTTCATCTCTTTAATGGCATTCCCTGCATAAAGCCACATGGGCAGCACTCCTGGGGTCCGTGGACCCTTCCCAGGTGGGGTCACAAACCATAGTACTCTTTATCCAAGACTGTAAGATTATGACCTAACTTTCAACCTCATAGTGAAATTTCTTTTTATAATAACATAAAAGAAAATGAACTGATACTTACTTTATTGCTTGTGCTCCTGGTCTTTGCACAATCAGAGTAGTAAATTCTTCTATTAAAATTTCTAACAGCTCAGGTTTTTGGTGATTTTCTCTTAGAACAACAGACATACTTTTCAAATGAAGAAAAAACTTCATGGCTTCAAACTAGAGTATATTCAGAAGAATAAACGAAAAATATATGCATATAAACACAATAAATGCTATTTGTATAGTTTATTCATTTTAAAAACCACAAATTTTCTTTTTTTATTGTACTTTAGATGAAGGTTTATAGAACAAACAGTTTCTCATTAAACAGTTAATACACATATTGTTTTATGACAATGCTTAACAACCCCACAACATGTCAACACTGTCCCTTCTCAACCTTGGGTTCCCTATTACCAGCTTTCCTGTCCCTTCCTGCCTTCTAGTCCTTGTCCCTGGACTGTTGTGCCCCATTAGTCTCTTTTTGTTAAAAACCACAAAATATTTTTAAAACATACCTTTCCCTATTAAAGAATTACCACATACCACCAAAAATTAGGTGGCAATTTTTATCATCACCATGAAAATGAAAACAAACACAATACCTACAAATCCAGAGAAAGATCAAAGAACAAACTAGTAACAAATATAATTCTCTAAGGATTAAAGATAGGCATATCTAACATTAAACTTCAAGATGTAAGGCAAGAAAATATCTTACTGTTTTTGGCAAGGTTGGATCAACTGCTGTTTCACTATAACCAATTGCTTCATAGAGTTTAGCTTTTTCATCAGGTGTCAACATTTCTTCAAGAGCTACAAATCAGAGCAGTTATTTTGTTATTTAAGTGATATCAAAATAAAACCGACCCATAATTTAGCTGCCTTTAATAATATATTCCAAAATAGGCTTCTTTTTTATACTTTTAAGAAATTATAACAATTGAATGATAGGTAGCACTGGTAATTTTAGAAGTTAATCTCCAAAACCACAGATTACTAAATACATAAATTTAGTGATACATATTTTCAAATGTTTGTATATAAATAGGTAAAAAAATGGCTAACCATATAGCACTTAATGACATTGCACTAGGCAACACACTTGCCATACAAAGTAGGTGGTGTGAGTATCATAATTTTCTCCCATTTTACAGATGATAAAACTAAGGCTTAGAGAATTTAAATACCTTGCTAAGGCCACTCTTCTAATAAGTGATAGATCCAAGTAATCATAATTCTCTAAGTCTCCAAAGCTATAATCTTAAATACTTTGGTATATATTGTCTATACCTAATGATTAAGAAAGAAAAATCTTAGCAAGAAACAACTGCAACAAGAATTTAAAACAATTTAAACCATTTCAAATTTTTATTTCATCAATTATTGTCCTAGTTGCATGAACTAAATCCTTTGGCCACAATTACAAATAATAGAATAATTTTTTTTTTTATTTTACTTCTATTTATTTCACTTACATACATGTGTGAGATCCTTGGGTGGCACAAATGGTTTGCACTAGATTACTAATTGAAAAGTTGGTGGTTCAAACACACCCAGCAGTGCCATAAAAGTAAGGCCTGGCAACCTACTTCCATAAGACTGTTGTTATTGTTAGGTGTCGAGTCAATCTTGACTCATAGCAACATTATGTGACAGAATAGAACTGCCCCATGTGGTTTTCTCCATTGTAATATTTACAGAGGCAGATCGCCAGGTCTCTCTCCCATGGAGCCACTGAATGGGTTCAAACCACCAACCTTCTGGTTAACAGCCAAGTGCTTAACTATATGTGCCACTAGGGCTTGGTTTCTGTAAGATTACAGCCACTGAAAACCCATGGAGTGCAGTTCTACTCTGAACCATGTGCAATCAATCACCATGAGTCAGAATCGACTCAATGGTAACAGATTTTTGTTAATACATATTTGTAATGTCTACAATGGCAATTTCATTTATAATAATAAGCATAAACAATATATACATAGATAGATAGATATTAACAATGTCCACTTCAAAAACACCAGGGATACAGGGGAATTGAGAAAGCTAACACATTGCAATATTTTTTTTCTTTTTTATATTTTATAGTACTTCGGGTGAAGGCTTACAGAACCAATAGTTTCTCATGAAACAGTAGTACACATGTTGTTTTATGACATTGGTTAACAACCCCACAACATATTAACCCTCTATATTAACCCTCTAAATTCTCAACCTTTTTTTTTTTTGGTGAAAATACACACAGCCAAAGATACACCGTTTCAAAAATTTCTACATACACAGGTCAGTGACATTGACTACGCTCTTCCAATTGTGCTGCTATTCTCACTTAAGATGAAGGCTTACAGAACAAAATAGTTTCTCATTTAACAGTTACTACAAATGTTGCCCTATGACAATGGTTAACAATCTCACAACACATCAACAATATCCTTACTCAATCTTGTGTTCCCTATCACCAGCTTCCTTGTCCCCTTCTGCCTTCTAGCCCTTGTCACTGGACTCCTGTACCTCGTTAGTCTCATTTGGTTTTACGGGGCTGTCCACTCCAGGCTGAACAGTGAACCTCGGAGGTAACTTCACCACTGAGCTAAAAGGGTGTCTGGGGGCCATACTCTCGAGGTTTCTCCAGTCTCCTTTAGGCCAGTAAATCTGGTCTTTTTTTTTTGTGATTTAGAATTATGCTCTACATCCTTCTCCAGCTCTGTCCAGAACCCTCTGTTGTGATCCTGGTCAGAGCAGTCAGTGGTGGTAGCTGGGCACCATCTAGCTGTACTGGACTCAGTCTGGTGGAGGCCTTGGTAGCTGTGGACAATTAGTCCTTTGGACTAATCTTTTCCTTGTATCCTGTTCTCTTCATTCTCCCTTGCTCCCGAAGGGATGAGACCAGTGGAGTATCTTAGATGGCTGCTCACAGGCTTGTAAGACCCCAGACACTACTCACCAAGGTAGAATGTAGAGCATTGTCTTTATAATCTGTGTCATGCCAATTGAGCTAGATGTTCCCTGAGACCACTAACACACTGTAATATTTTAATGTCCCAGATTCAACAAAAAATAATAAGGCATAGAAAGAGAATGGAAAGCATGGCCCATTATAAAAGAACAAGATGAAGGGAGAGATACCATCTCTATGGAAGCCCAGATAATGAACAGACTGGAAGAATATTATACAACAATATTAACATGCTCAAAGAATTAAAGGAAAACAAGGACAATGAACTAAAGGAAACCAGGAAAATGATACAATATAAATAAAAAGACACTATAAAAAGGAACTAAACAGAAATATTGGAGCTGAAAATTACAATAACTGAAATGAAAAAGTCAATGGAAGGACTCAACAGCAGATTTCATCTGCCAAAAGAACGAATCGGCAAACTAGAGCATGAAGTAATCAAAATTATTGAGGCAGAAGAGGAAAAAGAAAAAAAAAGGCTAACAAAGCAGAGGAAAGCTTAATGAAACTGCGGAATACAACCAAGTGAACTAACATATTCATCATAGGAATCCCAGAAGGAGAAGAGTAAGAAAGAGACAGAAAGAATATCTGAAGAAATAACAGAGAAAACTTTCTAAATTTGATAGGCATGAATCTACAAATCCAAGAAGCTCAACAAACTCCAAAGAGAACCACACCAAGACACATTGTAATCAAATTCTCAAAAGTCAAAGATAAAAAGAAAAACATGAGAGCAGCAAACTGTCACAATAAAATGGAGAAGCAAATTGTCACAATAAAATGGATCCTTAACAAAATTAACTTCCAATTTCTCCCCAGAAATCTTGGAGACCAGAAGGCAGTGCAATGACATAGCTAAAGGGCTAAAGGAAAAGAACTATCAACTAAGAATTCTATATCCAACAAAACTGTTTTTCAAGGAAAAAAAAAAAAACCATTGCCTCCTATTCTATTTTGACTCATAGCAACCCTACAGACAGTATAACTGCCTCATAGGGTTTCCAAGACTGTAATCTTTACAGAAGCAGACTGCCACATCTTTCTCCCATGGAGCGGCTGGTGAGTCTGAATTGCCAACCTTACAGTTAACAGCTGAGTGCCTAACCACTGCACCACCAGGGCTCCTCTGGTATTTCAAGAATGAAGGCAAAATTAAGATATTCCCAGTTAACAAAAGCTGAGGAAGTCCATGAAGACAAGACCTGTCCTGCAAGAAATGTGAAAGGGAGTTCTTCAGATAGAACTGAAAAGACGCTAGATAATAACTCATAGCTGTACACAGAAAAAAAGAGATTTCAGATAAAGGTAATTTCACAGGAAAATATAAGAGCCAATTTTATGGTATTTTTGGTTTGCAACTCCAGTAGTAATCTCCTACATGATTCAAAAAGACAGATGATTAAAAATAATTCTAAATTTACATTACTGGGCACATATTATATATAATGCAATTTATGATAACTACATAAAGGGGGAGGAGCAGCAGTATGGGAATAATTTTTGTATGTTACATTACTAAAGTTAAACTGGTATCAATTTAAACTACATTGTTATAAATTTAAAGGTCACTGGGTGGCATAAGAAGTTTGCACACTGAAAAGATTGGCAGTTCAAATCAAAAGGTTGGTGGTTCAGCACTGTGGAAGAAAGGCCTGGCGATCTGCTTCCATAAAGATTACTGCTATGCAATCTCTATGGAACTCAGTTCTAATCTGTAACTGTAGTGCAAGTAATTACTTAACATGGCCCTTCTAACCATAATCTTTGTAACTCCCACCAACTGACTGAGTGGGACTTTTCAAATGAGGTGTTGGGAACCCCAGTCAGGGTACTAGTCAGTTTTTCCATCTCGCTTAAAGGGAGACACTGAAAGAAAGAGAAAGAGTAGAAGCTGTAACATGGACAGAGAGGGGGAACTGTAACACCAGAGATGGCAAGAAGCAGTGGCAGAGAAATAGCAGCAGCAGAACCAGGAGACTTGCAGGAGACCAGCAGGACACCACAGGAGACTGCAGGTGATCAACAGGAGACCGGGAGGAGATAGTGTGGTGGGCTTCCCAGCCCACGGAATGAGAAAGCTGAGCACTTTCAAGCAGGGTGCCCTTGGGCACTTGGTGTAGCTATGTTTACTGACCCACGGAGCTAGAGCTGAGTGCCTTCAGGCCTAGGGGTGGGGTGCCTCTGGCCACTTATCAGCAGAGCCACAAGAGGTATGTAACACTTTCCTGGGCAGGGGCCGAGGAGCCAGAGAGAGGTGTGCCTGCATGCACAGCTAAGAGGCTGTCCTGATCGAAGAACTATATCCTGAGCATTCCCAAACCTGAACTGTAACCTGTTACTTCCCTAATAAACTCCATAACCATGAGTATTGTCTGTGAGTTCTGTGTGGCCACTGTAATGAATTATCAAACTCAGCAGAGAAATAGAGAGTGCTGTGGGAGGGACAACTGGTGTCAAAATTGGTAAAGATGGCAGAGAGAGGAGGCAGGTCTGACCTCTGCCTCATAGGAATCAGCCTTCGGCTGTTGATATTGATTCTCCTTCTCCCTTGTGAAGTTAGAGGTCAAACGCCTCCACCTAACACACTGGGTTGCGATTAGTCAGAACAGACTCAAGGAGCAATGGGTTTGGTTTTGTTACAAATCTAAGATGTTAAATGTTATCATGGTGACCACAAAGAACATATCTAACTAATATACATAAAAGGAAAAGAAAAGGGAATCAAAATAGTTTACTACAAAAAGCAAACAAAACACAAATGATTGCAGTACTAGAGAAAATGAAAAACAAAAAAAGTATAAAACACAGAAAAATAGCAAAATTAAGTCCTTCCTTATCGTTAACTACCTTAAACAGAGAGGGATCAGACTCTCCAATCAAAAAGAGAGTAGCAGAATGGATAAAAAAACAGGATCCATTTATATGCTGTCTGCAAGAGACATATCTTAGACCCAAAGAGATAAATAGGTTGAAAGTGAAAGGATGGAAAAAAGTATTCCATGGAAATAGTAACTGAGAGAGAACTGAAGTGGCTATATTGGTATCAGACAAAATAAACTTTAAGTCAAAACCTGTTATAAGAGACAAAGAAGGGCATTCTATAATGATAAAAGGATTAACTCATCAAAAAGATGTAACAATTATAAATCCAGTAACACCTGTGAAGAGCCAGAACTTGATAGGACTGCCTTGTTTTTCCAGGTTTCACAAGTTTTCTGCCTTTGACAGGGTGCTACCACTTTTCTATTGCTCTCCATTAAGAATCCTACCTCATAAACACCCAGTGAGTTTTCCTCCTCTGACAGACTTCCACCTTACACAGGTTCCGGCTTCCACAGGTTTTACTGTACATATGAACCTAACATCAGAGCCAAAAACATACGGAGTGAAACACTCATTATTTACCAAATCATGGTTATCCACCATGATCAAGCAGGATTTACCTCAGGAATGAAAGGGTGGTTCATCATTAGAAAATACCTCTATGTAATATATCAAATTAATAAAACAAAGAAAAAGAACCACATGATCATCTTAATCAATGCAGAAAAGGCATTTGACAAAATCCAACAAACTTTCATGATAAAAACACTCAACAAACTAGGAATAGAAGGGAAATTTCTCATTCTGATAAAGACAATTTATGAAAAATCCACAGCTAACATTATACGTAATGAAGGAAGACTGAGAACTTTCTCCTTAAGATTAGGAACAAAACAAGGATGCCCACTCATCAGTGCTGTTCAATATTGTACTCGAAGTCCCAGCCAGAATAATTATGCAAGAAAAAGCAATAAAAGGTATCCAAATAAAGAAGTAAGACATAAAACTATCCCTATTCACATGATCCTATTTAAAAAAATCCCAAGGAATACATAAGAAAGCTACTAGGGCTAATAAACTAATTCAGCAAAGTAGCAGAGTGCAAAGTCAACACACAAGAATCTGTTCAGTTTGTATACAATGACAATGAACAATCCGAAAAGAAAATTAAGAAAACAATTCCATTTATAATAGCATCTAGAAAAATAAAATACCTAGGAATAAATTTAACCAGGCAGGTGAAAGACTTGTACACTGAAAACTATAAAACTTTGTTGAAAAGCAGCTATCCAAGGTACAACTGCTCTCCATTACCAGGAGCAGCAGCAGAAGAAGGATAGTCAGGAATCACAGGAGGAAACAGAATGCGAGTCTGGCTGCCTCCATGAACAACTGCCTCCTTTGTCATGAGACCAGAAGAGCTGGATGGTACCTGGCTACCATTACTGAATGTTTTAATCAAAGATCCTATAGAAGAATCCTGGTTAAAAGGGGGAGATGCAGAACAGAATTTCAAATTCTCAGTGGAATACAGACTTTCTGGAGCCACTGAGGTTGGATGAACCCCCAAAACTATTGTCCTGAGATAATGTTTAAACTTTAAACCCTAAACCAAAACTATCCCCTGAAGTCTTCTTTCAACCAAACAATAGTTTAGCTTAATTAGTAAAGTATGTCTGCCTTGAGCACTGGGCTCTTTTAAAGAATTATCTGTGTGAGATCAAACCAACAAAAGTAACTCAAAAGGTTAGATGAGAAGCTTAGGGGACAGTCAGTTTAAGTTAAAGCTGGTAGAAAAATTTGGAAAAGGATAGTGAGAATGGGTTGCACAACCTGAAGAAAGTTATCAATGTCAGTGAATTGTACATGTAGACATGCTGATACACCATTGTTGAAATGGTATATCTTTTGCTGTCTATATTTTCACCAAAAAAAAAAAAAATTAAGCTTTGCAAAAGAAGATAGACACAAAATATACACAAGACTCCATTTATATGAAAATTCAAAAATGGATCAAACTAATTTATAATGAAAAAAAGCAGATCCTTAGTTGCCTCTGGCTGAGAAAGGGCTACTGATTACAAAGGGGCAGTAGGAGAGAATTTTTTTGAATTATGATAATGTTTTATATCTTGACTGTTTTGTGGTTACTTGGTGTATACATCTGTCAAAACTCATTATTCTGTGCCTTAAAACTGAACTTTTTAATGTAATTAAACTTCAATAAAACTGATTTGAAATAATTAATTAATTATTATTAATTAAGGCAAAAAAAACTTTGTTGAAAGAAATTTCTAAATAAATGGAAGCACATTTCCTGTTCATGAACTAGAAGACTTAATATATCAATACTCCCAAAAGCAATCTATAGATTCAACACAATCGCTATCAAAATTTCAACAGCCTTCAATGGAAATGCCAACTCTCAAGTGTATATGGAACTGCAAGGGACCCCAAGAAGCCAAAGCAATCTTCAAAAAGAAGAGAAAGTAGGGGGACTCACACATCCAACTTCAAAACATACTATAAAGCTACAGTAATCAAAACAATCTGGTACTGATATAATGATAGAAATATAGAACAATGGAATAGAATTGAGAGTCCAGAAATAAACCCATACATCTATGGTTAATTGATTTTTCACAAGGGTACTAAGTCCACTCAATGGGGAAAGAATGGTTTCTTTAATAAACGTGCTGTGAAACAGGATATCCACAAGAAAAAAAAATGAAGCCAGGCTCATACCTCATATTATAAACAAAAATTAACTGAAAATGGACCAATGACTGATATGTAAGAACTAAAACCATAAAACAGAACAAAACATAGGAGTAATACTTTGAGATCTAGTTTTTGACAATGGATTCTTAAGTATGACACCAAAAACACGAGTAACAAATAACAATATAGATAAACTGGACATAATCAAAATTTTAAGAATTTTGTGCATCAAAGAACACTATCAACAAAGTGAACAGACAACATACAGAATGGGAGAAAATATTTGGGAACCATTTATCTGATAAGGCTTTGATAATCAGAATATTCATAAAGAATTCGTACAACTCAACAACAAAAAGACAACCCAATCAAACAAAATGGGCAAAGGACTTTAACAAATATTTTATTAAAGAAGATATACAAATGGCAAACATGCACATAAAAAGATGCTCAACGTCATTAGTCATCCGGGAAAAGTGTATCAAAACTACAATTAGAGACCACTTCACCCCACTAAGATGGTTATTAGCAAAAAAAAAAAAAAAAACAACACCAGAAACGAACCAGTGTTAGTGGCAACGTGGAGAAATTGGAGCTCTCATCCACTGCTGGTGGGACTGTAAAATGGTGAAGCCACCGTGGAAAACAGTTTGTTGGTTTTGCAAAAAGTTAAACATAGAATTACCACATGACTCAGCAATTCCACTCCTAAGTATTATATCCAATTATACCGATGTTCACTGCTGCACTATTTACCATAGCCAAATGGTAGAAACAAACCAAGTATCTATCAACAGATGAATGTATAAACAAAATATGGTATATCCATACAATAGAATATCATTCAGCCATAAAGAGAAATGAAATTCTGAAACATGCTACAACATGGATGAACCTTGAAATATTATGCCCAGTAAAACAGACACAAAAGGACAAATACTGTATGATTCCACTTACACGAAATATCTAAATAGGCAAATGCACAGAGACCAAAGTTTATTAGTGTTACCAGGGTGGGTAGGAGGGGGGAAGGGGGTATTGCTTAATTAAGGGGCAGTTAGTTTCTGTTAAGGGAGATGAAAAAAATCTGGAAATGGACAGTGGTGATGGTTGCATAACATGATGAATGTAATTAATGTCACTGAATTGTACATGTAAAAAATGTTGAAATAGCAAAAATGTTTTGTGATATATATTTTTCACAAATAAAAAAAAAAAAAGGAATGAAGTGCTGATACATGGATAAACTTTGAAAACATGCTAAGTGAAACAAACCAGACACAAAAGCCCTAAACATACAACAAATATAAAAAATTAGAATTAAAAAATAAATGCACATACTTCCAGGTTTAACATCTGGTTGTTCTTCACTACTTGCTTCTGACCAACTCCACAGCCAGTCTAACCATCCTCTATTATCCTCTGTATCTCTTGCCCCTTCTTTGTAAATCTTGTATCCAGCTTTCTTTACCTACAGTCAATGAAGTTTCAAATAATGACAAATTATCCTTTACTTAGCAATTTAAATAGAAACTTAATATTTCCAAAACTTAACTGAGTGAATAAATGTAAACAATATGCATACTGACCATAGAACACAGTACTGCAACGTTAGCTAAACAAAGATTTTAGGATTACCATATAGTTCTTACCTTTAACAAGAGCTGAAGACCACCAAATTTTTTTTTAAAAAAAGGCTTTTCACCTTCAAATGACCTCTGAATATTTGATTCCCAATTATTTAGTTAAAATTTTTTCCTATAAAAACCTGTCTAATTTAAATGGATGTGGAAAACATTATATCAAATATTTTTATAACATACAGAAGTAAATCTGAACTCTTTAGGAAACAGAATATTGCAGTACAGTACTAATGACATCACATTTTCTGATACAGCTATATGGAGTTTAGATTTATTTTTACTAATTGGAAGATAATCTGGAATTACCTCAACTTCTGCCTGTTGTCTTGTTAAAGTTAAATTAAATACATCCAGGATCTTTTCCAACTCCTGAAAATATTTTAAAGAAAAATTTTAACTTTACATAAATAACTTCAGTATATAATCCATCAAATTGCTGCACTAAAGAAAAGATACGATAGAAAACAGAATGTCCATCAATATAATGCATTTGTTAAATTCTGTGAAGCAGTACATATAAATACATATAATATCAGCTTGAAAATTAATAATGATGGAATAACCTTTTCAACAAAGAAATCATTGAGGTCATGCATATAAGATTACAAACTCTATAAGAGGTATAACACATACTAAAAGATACCATACATGCATTGTATAAAATGACTTTTATTTGGGTTTTAACTACAGCTAAGGGTAAACATATTAGAACAATGGTCAACTAAAAATACAATTACAAACCTGTCTTATTATGAGTAAAGTTCATATGTTATCATTAAGATAGTCTACGTAGGCCTAGTTACACTTAAAACTTTTTTTTAATTGTACACTTTTCAAACTTGTTATGGCTACTGGCATAAACTAAGTCTTTCACTATACCTATACATTCAAATGATTACTTTCAAGAGTTTCATGTTCAAACGACTTTCCCCACGCACACCCCACCCCCCAGCCCAAGAGAAGAACCATGACCTACTATTATCTAAATAACCCAGGGTTTGGGGTTGGATCCAGCAGACATGGAAGATTTGGGTTTGGGTAAGGAAATCTGTAACTACTCCAAAACCCCTCTAAACCCAAGCATTCCTAATAGCCCTCAATCTTCAGGAAGTCTCTCAACTTGAAAATAAAAAATACTTAAGGAGTTTCTAATTAAAAATTGGTATGGATTCAGAATGGTCATATTCATTTCAAGAGGCTAACGCCTTTTAATCTCTCTAACCTGTATTTAATCTATCTGTAAAACAGTCTCTTCCAGAATATTCCATAACTCTAAAAAGCAGGCCCTTTACTTGATAATGGGGCCCTGGTAGCACAGTGGTTAAGAGCTTGGCTGCTAAGGCAGTTCGAAACCACCAGTTTCTCCAAGGAAACCCTGTGGGGCTGTTCTACTCTGTCCTATAGGGTCACTATGAATTGAATCGACTCAACAACAACAGGTTTACTTGATAAGGGGAGGCCTGGTGGGACAGTGGTTAAGCGCTTGGCTGCCAATTCAAAGGTCAGCAGTTCAAACCCACCAGCCACTCCGAGGGAGAAAGATGTGGCAGTTTTGCTTCCACAATGGGTTTGGTTTTTTGGTTTACTTCATAAGACTAATACTTAGAGAACACTCAGTACATACAATTAAATGTAAAATTGCTGATAAATACTAAAAATGCCAGAAGAATCAAGAGGAAAAAATACCTCTATATGGGCAGGAAATTCAGGAAAAGTTCATGCAAGAGATAGGACTTAAGAAAAAACCTGACAGATGAGTACAGTTGCAATGGATAGGCAAAGAGAAGAGAGAAAGTTGATGGATTATATGAGCAAAGGCACAGCACTACGAATGAGCATGACAGAAATAGAAGGCAGGACATACATCTGATGAATGCACAGTCAGATGAAAACAATAAGGGAAATGTAGTGGTAACTGATAACATAAGGCTTTGAAACTGAGGAAGAGAAATTTGGAATCAGTGGAGCTCTTGAAGTTAATAAAGTATCATAATAAATTGAGGCTTCAAGTTACTATTTGCATAAACCCAAATCCTTCCAGATTGATAACAATCTCAAATTTCAAAAGTTCACAGAAGAATTTTACCAGAGCTTAACCGACGTTAGGAACAGGAATACGAAAAAGTCTAAGTAAAAGAGACAGAATGGTCAGCCAAAATTATAGCAAATAAATAGGAAGCGTTAGTCACTAAAGGCTGAGGAGGAGTTACATAGTAAAAAATATTCAACATTTTTTTTTTAAATGCTAACCTCCAAAGACAGAAGAATGTCACCAGTCAACTTCTTAGTTGTTAACTTTTTTTTATACAGTTCTTTATACTGCTTCACTTTTTGCCTATGATCTCTAATATGCTTCCATGACCACATCCGTAAGCTGGGACGAATATTTACTTCAAGAACACCATTTATAGCATAAGCCCACCTAGTCAAAAAAACAAAAACAAAAACCCCACACTTAACACCAACAAATCAACAGTATGAAATAATTAATATTGCTTCTACTCTAACAACAAACATAACTATAACACAGAAATCTTTAATACAGAGACTATGAAAATGATCTATTATCTAAGCACTTGGTTTTTCCCAACTATTTATGCAATAACAATTCATTAATTATTAATCTTTCCTGGTAGCACAGTTATTAAATGTTTGGCTGCTAACCAAAAGGTTGGCAGTTCAAATCCACCAGGTGCTCCTTGGAAACCCTATAGGACAGCTCTACTCTGTCTTATAGGGTCGCTATGAGTGGGAATCGACTTGATAGCAAAGGGTTTTTTTTAAGTAAAAATAAGCAACATTATTCAATTTTGATAAAATAAATATAGCTTTACGCACATTCTAGTATGTCATTAATTGGCAGATATAACTTTAGGCACCTAAAGTAATTGTAGCTTCTAGAAACGAGCATAACTTAAAAACTAGAATAGCAAGACTTTTGAATTTATAAAAGGGGTGGTACTTTATAGACTCCCATAACCTGAAAAATACAGATATTAGAGTGTTTGCTATGGAAATTTAGAGGAGGAAAAAAAAAAAGACATTGCTAGAAAATAAACTGGGGTATTGTTTCTTAACAATTACATAAATACTGATACCTCTGCAGTAAATGAAAATTCCATTAGAAAGAATCCCTTAAGTCAATTTCATTAACATTATAAGCAAAAGCAGCTACAAATATTTCTAGCTGAAAATCAAACTATAATTTGCATCACACCTTAAGACTATCTTAAAAATTATTTTTTAAGTCAAGAAATTCACTTTTATTTTCTATTTTTTAAATATTTTATAAAAAAGCATTTACCATTCCCTGGCATGGTAGTGAAGAGGTACATCAGGCTTGAATTTCCTGTATGGCAGATTTTGTGTCATCATATCAACTGATTCAAGAAGCTCCATAAGACTGAAATACTGAAGAATTGAAAAGGTAAAAGCTTGTGTCTCAAAAAGTTTTCTCCAATTATTAAAGACAAAGGTTAAGTTACTGACATTTTTACAAGTTATACAGAAAATGTTACTATTTAACACTATGAATTTTTGGTTAACATTATAAAATCTTAGTTCTGTTTTTGTCAAACTATAACTCATGTTAAATTCCACTTGAAAAATTACCTGTGGTTTATTAAATTCAATGGCTATGTCATGTAACTCAACATCCAGATTTATTTTGGGCTCAGAAAAGTCAAAATCTGATCGACGATTCATCTGAAGTTTGGCTTTAGCAGATATGGGGCGGAAAACTGGAAAACAATACAAATTGAAAAAAATTAAATTGACTTATATTTCAAGAGTCTCAAAGCACTAGAGGAAACAAGTTAAAAATACTTATTTTCTTTTATACCCTGTCTACAGTTCTCACATGTCCACACTGCCAAGATTTGGTCAGATGAACTGTCACTTAATTAGTGGTGAGGATGCTTTTATCTTTTTCCTACCTGTAATTCATGCTGTGTTTCATACTAAAGTACAATATAGACTAACTGAATACCCCCCACAAAAAAAAGCAGAATTAGGCAAAATAGTCTAATAAAATAATTTTAATAAAAGTACATAGTTCTAGGGAATGAATATACTATAGAAATCCTAAGAGGAAAAAAAGACTATTTAACCACTGACTTCCATTATATAATTGTAATTTCTGAATTTCTGATCAGTTGCTCTGTATCCATCTGCTCTCCACTTTAACTCTTAAAAGAAGCGGAGAGACAACGAGTGAGGGTTTGTCCAAGATTAGCTGTTTAGCTCAACCCAAAAGCTAAGATAAATTCCTCTTAATCCTTTGTATTTAATACCAGAAAGAACTGGCACCATGCAGAGACAAGTCATAGCAAAAACTAGACAAGGAACCAACTATTAAACTATAAGCTAATTTGTTCAAAAAGATAGTATACTCATCTTGTTTTAATCATCCCCAAGGCCTAGCACTTTTTTTTCTTTACATATTAAGCATTCAAAAATATACTTTATTTGAATAAATTCTCAAAAATTTTGCTCTTTCTTCAGCATTCCATCTTACACTCAAGCAGTGGGGAAAATAAATTTATAGGTTGGTAAAAGAACTACACTGGACTGACTGTAGGGATAAGCATAGAATCAAGAACAAAAACCAAGCAACAACAAAAAAATGACTCTAAACACTCTTCAGAGATTCTCTACCAATCTCAGGATATTAGGGAATTAAATTATCCATTTTATTATCACAGAAACCCTAAATTCATAACATAGATTACAGAAAATTACTTCAAACTGAATGGACTTAGAAAAAAACCAACCAAAGCAGCTACACTTGAGACCTAAAAATATTTTTAACCTAAAATCAGTGCTTAAGGACCCTAAAGCCACTCTCTCAGAAATAAGAGATAAATTACCAGGGATCTAACTGATCTCCCATAAAAGTCAGAGAAAGCATACTATTTAAAATATCCCAAAAGCAAAGTTCCTTTCTAAATAAAATATTTTAATCATAGAATACCAATATTCTATTACTAGGAGATATTAAAATGTATTTGTAATCTACAACATAAAAGAATAATGTCATGTCCATCACTATCCTAACTGTAGCAACTAACTATTCTTAAATATAGAATATCATTAATGTCATCTACCTATGCAAGTCAGCAGATTTTATATATGCCTTATTTCCTCTAAACAACAAACATCATGTCCCACACTTGAACACAGAAACCACACTGTTGCTAACCTAGTAAGACTATTCCTGGATCAAGCAGGAAAAATAAACTAAATCCAAACATTTTACCCCACCTTATAGACTGTATCAACCTATCTTAAGACAAAAGGATTTTAAGCATTAAGAAAACATGAATAATAGGTGTTTTCTGAAGATGTCACAAGTAACAAGGAAATTAATAGGTATTTAATTTCAGCAATGCTTACATCACAAATGGCAAAGAGAAACAGAGAGAGGGGATGGAAAGGAGAAGGGACAAAGTGAAAGAAGAAGAGAAGGAAGGAGTGAGGGAGGGAGATGATATTCATCAGTGTTGTTGTTGTCTTTGAGTTGGCTAACTCATGGCAACCCAATGTACAAGAGAACAAAGCACTGCCTGGTCCTGCACCGTCTTCACAATCACTGGTATGCGCGAGCCCATTGTTACAGCCACTGTATCAGACAATATTCTCTTGTGATCTATTGGGTTTTCATTGGCTAATTTTTGGAAGTAGATCACCAGGCCTTTCTTCCTAGTTCATCTTAGTCTGGAAGCTCTGCTGAAACCTGTCCACTATGGGTGACCCTGCTGTTATTTGAAATACTAGCGGCATAGCTTCCAGCATCAAAGCAACACCAAGCAACCACAGTACGACAAAATGACAGACAGGTGATAGTAATCATCAATAGAGGAAGAGTTAAATTCATTATGGTACATCTATACAAAGGTATACAATTAAAAATTAGAAAAATATATATGTGCATAAGTGGAAATGGAAAGATATAGTAAGTGAAAGTTTAAAAGGTGTATGTGTAGTCATTAAAAAAAACCCGTTGCCATCGAGTGGATTCCGACTCATAGCGACCCCACAGGACAGAGGAGAACCGCCCAACTGGGTTTCCAAGGGGTGCTTGGTGGATTCAACCTGCTGACCTTTTGGTTAGCAGCCACAGCTCTTAACTACTACATCACCAGGGTTTGCAATTAGTCATTAGGGAAAGGCAAACCAAAACTAAAGTGGAGCACCACTTCACACTCACTAAGATGGTTATTTTAAGAAAAAACAGAAAATAACAAGTGTTGACAAAGATGAGGAGAAACTGGAACCCTTGTGCATTCTGGTGTGGCGCACTTGCTGTGGAAAACAATTTCGTGGCTCCTCAAAAAGTTAAACAGAATTACCATATGACCCAGCAATTCCACTCCTGGGTATATATCCAAAAGAATTGAAAGCAAGGACTCAAACAGATACATGTACACCACTGTTCACTGCAGCATTATTCACAATAGCCAAAAGATGGAAACAACCCAACTGTCTATCAACAAACGAATGGATAAACAAACTGTGGTATATCCATACAATCGAATATTATTCAGACATTAAAAGAAATGAAGTTCTGACTTCCGGGCAACATGGTGCTATAGTCAGAAGCATCATGCCGTCCCTCCACAGCAAAGATCCGAAAAACTAAGTCAAACAGAGTCACACGTCAATCCTGAAACCCTAACATCAAATGAAGAGATAAAGAACTCAGCCAAGCACCGAATGCAATAAGAAACTGACTGAGAACAGAGTGCAAGGAGAGATATACGCAGAGGTTCCCTAACAGCTACCCCAGCACGGATCCACCATCTTCGACGCCTATCGGAGATCAGTGAACAAGGGGTATGAGAAAACAGCTTCACAGAACTTCCAGCAGGAGACAGAACACCCGGTAACCAGCGATATACGCTTTCCCACCCCCAACCCTTCTTCACCCCCACAAGGCTTCCTCTGCTTCCCGCAGCCACAGTCTCTTAGCTGAGAAGTGCAGGTTTCACCCTGGTGTTGTCTGGATTCCACCCACCCGCACTGGCCAGCTTTCTGAGCGCCATTTGTTGGCTGCTGGTGTTGCTTTTTTTCCACTTCTTTAGATTTCTTCCTTACCTCTCACCACCTCTCCCTCCTTTCTCTCAAATACCTGGCTCCGTGTGCCATCTTTACGCCTTCCTGAAAGGCTGTGAACCACCACTCGACTGTGAAACTGCCTCCTGGCCCGTATCACCACCCTGGTGGAATCTCTGGGGCTTTTTGTTTGTTTGTTCTGATTTGTTCTGCTTTGGTTTGTTGGTTTGTTTGTTTCTTCTCTTTTCTTTTCTCGGCTTAGGAGCCCCTTCTAGCTGGGCAGTACCGTGCGGCGTGGAAGCTACTCCTTAACTCTGGGCAGATGCACAGGGACATCACTGGGGGCATTTTTTTCTTCTTCTTTTTGTTTTTTTGGGTTTTTTTTGTTTCTTTGTTTGCTTTTCTTCTCTCTCTTATTCGCTTTTTGTCTTTCTTCATTTCCAGTTTCTCGATTTACTCATTTCTTTCTTTTACCCTTTTTTCCATTTTTTTTTATTTTTGTTTCTCCCCATTTATGTCTCTCATCTCTCGACTCCAATAGCAAGCTCCCTTAGCACTCTTTTTTGTTTGTGTGTATGTTTTTAGTTCCTGTTCCTCTCTCCTCTCTCTCACCTTTCCCATATACATCTTAGCTCCACACATCACAATCTACTCCCTTCTTCCTGCCTACCCGCATCCTGCGCTGAACATCACACTCCCACGCAGCACAGTTACAGCCTACCGGAACCTGCCCTGCACTGATTCCCAGACTGCACTGTCAGGCCTAGTACCTGCCGCAAACAATCCATCACAGCAACTCCCCTTCAGCTGGACCTGCCCTGCCGTACAATACATGAGCAACTGACCCTGCCCGTTGGAGGAGGCGAAAAGTATTGTCCGACCAGATGAGCAAACAACAAAGAACATACATCCCACCTGCTCAGACATACCCAAATAAAACAAAAAAGCAGGATGAAACAAATAAATCTACAATCAATAAACGAGGAAAATAACTACTGAATGCCCCAAAGACAGCAGCCAAGATCAAAACATTTACAAAAAAAGGACAGGATGGTTCTAGTAGGTGTCCAAAATAAAACATCAGATGACTTTCCAGTAGAAGAAAAGCAACTAGAACTAACTGATAGGGAAATGAAATCTCTAATATTCAAAATTATCCAACAGTTGAAGCAAAAAAAAGACAACAATAAGGAAAAAATAGACAAATTCATGGAAAATAGAGACAAAAAAATGGAAGAATTCAGGAAAATAATGCAGGAACAAAATCCCAAAATAAATTCACAACTAGAAGTTATACAAAAACAACAATTAGAAATACAAAAGATAAACAACAAGATTTCAGAAATGGACAGTGTCAGAGAAGGGCTGACGAGCAGGTTTGAAACGACAGATGACAGGATCAGCAAAATTGAAGACAAACACTTGGATACACCTCTGTTTGAAGAAAAATCAGAAAAAAGAATGAAGAAAAATGAAGATACTCTGAGAATTATGCAGAATACAATCAAAAGCAAAAATCTACGAGTGATCGGAGTTCCAGAACAGGAGGAGAAAACAGAAAACACAGAGAGGATCATCAAAGAATTGCTGACAGAAAACTTCCGTATCATGAAAAATGAAAAGATGACCATCCAACGAACCCCATATAGGATAGATCCCAAAAGAAAACCACCAAGGCATATCATAATCACACTAGCTAAAACCAAAGACAAAGAATCCTGAGAGCAGCTCAAGAAAAACAAAGAGTCACATACAAAGGAGAAACAATAAGACTAAGCTCAGATTATCTGGCAGAAACCATGTAGGCAAGAAGGCAATGGGATGACATATATAAAGCCCTGAAAGAAAAAAATTGCCAGCCAAGAATAATATATCCTGTAAAACTCTCATTCAAATATGATGGTGAAATTAGGTCATTTCCAGATAAACAAAAATTAACAGACTATGTAAAAACCAAACCAAACTTATAAGACTTACTAAAGGCAGTCCTTCGATCTCAGAACAAACAACATCAGACCACAGGCTGAATATAGGACACAGCTTTGTACTAGCCAGATACCAACCTAGGAAATGAACTCTTAAGGACTACCTAAAAACAAAAGAATTATAACAGGGAACCAGAGACGTTAATCTGTAAATGACAACAGCATTAGAACAATAAAAGAGGGAATAAATGATGTAGGGATAGAACCTTCTAATGAAGAGGAAGGCAAGGCAATACCAAATGATAGTAGACTGGGACAAACCTAGGAAGATAAGGGTAAATTTCAAGGTAACCACAAAAAATGTAGCAAACCTATTCCTCAAAATAAAGAACAAAAAGTCTCAGTAAAAACAAAACCTACAAAAACAAAAGAAATGCAAAAAAAAAATCAACAAAAGGAACTCAGCACAGGAGAGTAACAGGAACAAAGAAAAAGTCAGCATCACAAAAAAAAGCACTACAAAATGACAGCAATAAACTCACACCTATCAATAATTCCACTGAATGCAAATGGCCTAACTGCACCCATAAAGAGATGGACAGTGACAGAATGGATTAAAAAACAGTATCCATCCATATACTGTCTACAAGAGACACACCTTAGAAACAAAGACGTAAATTTATTAAAAACCAAAGAATGGAAAGAAATATATCAAGCAAACAGGTACGAAAAAAAGAGCGGAAGTGGCAATATTAATCTCAGATAAAATAGAGTTTAACACAAAATCCACCATAAAAGACCAAGAAGGACACTACATAATTATTAAGGGGACGATACATCATGAAGACATAACCATAATAAACATCTACGCACCCAATGACAAGGCTCCAAAATACATAAAACAAACTCTAACACCACTGAAAAGAGAAATTGACAGTTCCACAATAATTGTAGGAGACTTCAACTCACCACTCTTGGTAAAAGATAGAACATCTAGAAAGAAACTCAGAAAAGATACAAAAGACCTAAAGTGCACAATCAGCCAACTTGACCTCAGAGACGTATATAGAACACTCCACCCAACAGCTGCAAAGTACACATTCTTTTCAAATGCACATAGAACATAGTCCAGAATAGACCACATCTTAGGCCTCAGAACAATTCTCAACAAGATCCAAAACACTGAGATAATACAAAGTATCTTCTCTGACCACAATGCCATCAATGTAGAAATTAACAACAGGAAGACGAAGGGGAAAAAAATCAATTACATGGAAACTGAATAACACCCTGCTTATACATAACTGGGTAATAGAAGGAATTCAGAGATGGAATCAAAAAATTCCTAGAATCATAGATCAATTGAACAGAATTGAGAATCCAGATATAAGCTCATCCACCTATGAGCACGTGATTTTTGACAAAGGCCCAAAGTCTGTTAATTCGGGAAAAGACAGTCTCTTTAACAAATGGT